>NW_024381163.1:0-22751 GCF_016835505.1 Polypterus senegalus | reverse complement strand
TTTTTATTATATAATCTGTACAGTATATATTCGAAAACAACTTCGTACACTCGCCAAATACACAAAACAATTACTTTGACAATCATTTCGTTATTTTCAAAATGTTTCCTTTTCTTTTCTTTACTTCTTTAACACCTACTTCTCCAGCCAGTGCGTGGTATTTTGCTAGTTATATATATATATATATATATATATATATATATATATATATATATATATATATATACTCAGCAAAAAAAAAACGTCCTCTGCCTTTCAACTGTTTTTACTTTCAGTAAACTTAATGTATAAATATTTGTATGAACACTAAAAGAGTCAACACCATAAGACATAAACTAAAAATGTTTCACAATGTGTCCCTGAATGAAAGGAGGCTCAAAATCAAAAGTACCAGTCAGTATCTGGTGTGGCCACCAGCTGCTTGAAGTACTGCAGTGCATCTCCTCCTCATGGACTGGACCAGATTTGTCAGTTCTTGCTGTGAGATGTTACCCCACTCTTCCACCAAGGCACCTGCAAGTTCCTGGACATTTCTGGGAATGGCCCAGCCCTCACCCTCGATCAACAGGTCCCAGCGTGCTCAATTCCTTCGACGATAAACATGAATCCGTCCATCACCCTGGTGAGACAAAACCGTGACTCATCAGTGAAGAGCACTTTTGCCACTCCTGTCTGGTCCAGCGAGGTGGGTTTGTGCCCATAAGCGGCGTTGTTGCTGGTGAGGTCTGGTAAGGACTTGCCTTACAACAGGCCTACAAGCCCTTAGTCCAGCCTCTCTCAGCCTATTGCGGACAGTCTGAGCACTGATGGAGGATTGTGTGTTCTGGTGTGACTCGGATTGTTGTGGCCATCCTGTACCTGTCACTCAGGTGTGACATTCGGATGTCCGATCCTGTGCAGGTGTTGTTACCGTGGTCTTCCACTGCGAGGATGATCAGCTGTCCTTCCTGTCTCCCTGTAGCGCTGTCTTGGGCGTCTTGCAGTCGGACATGGCAATTTATTGCCTAGCCACATCAGCAGTCCTCATGCCTCCCTGCAGCATGCCTAATGCATGTTCACGCAGATGAGCAGGGACCCTGGGCATCTTTCTTTGGGTGTTTTCTACAGTCGGTAGACAAGTCTCTTTAGTGTCCTGCATTTTTATAACTGTGACCAAATGCCTACTTTCTGTAAGCTGTTAAGGTCTTAAGACATCATTCACAGGTGCATGTTAATTAATTGATTATGGTTAATTGAACATGCATGGAAACATATGTTTAAACCCTTTACAAAGAAGATCTGAAAAGTTATTTGGATTTTAAAACATTATTGTTGAAATACACGCCCTGAAAAGGGCGTTTTTTTTGCTGAGTATATATACACACACAATATATATATAACACACACATACATATATCTATATTAATAAAGCCAAAGCCTCATTCACTCACTCACTCCCCTCACTCCTCATCACTAATTCTCCAACTTTCCGTGTAGGTAGAAGGCTGAATTATAAGGCCATTCCTTACAGCACTTACAAAAGTTGGTCAGGTTTCATTTTGAAATTTCGCGTTATGGTCATAACTGGAACCTACTTCATATACTGTGCGCCATAACGGACAGCTCAGTCGCCGTGGGAGGCAGAGTTACGCTTGCTCTGATCCTCAGCCTCCACGTGAATTGAGTGCCTGCCCATAAGGCCGTCCGTCAGCGGGAACCCAATAGAAACACTGCCGAAGGACTGTGCTCATGGAAAGGAAGATGAGATGGTAAAGGGTGGCGTTGCCAAACTCAGCGAAACTCGAGAGAAACTTTTAAGTGCGGGGGTCTTAGCTAACATTAAATAAAGAGTGGAAAGAGCTCCAAAGGCCAGGAACAAAAAAGTTACACAAATGAAAAGCAGCAAAACAATATAAAGCGTGGGACACATACAAGCATATTCATAAGTGCGCTACTGTGGAAACAAAACACAGGTGGAAGAAGTCAATGTCCACTAAAGGAACACAGTGTAAAAAAAAAAACCTTGCATGCAGTGTGATGTCTCAAATAAAGAGGAAGACGAGCTGTTTGTTGATGCAGTAAGAAAGGAATCAATAAATGAAACCTGTTATCTTTACAACGGTTGACAAACACGGAATGTAACTTGAATACAACACATCCTACAAATCGAACCTGATTGAAAGAAATAATGATAATCAAATCCTTGATAAAGGACACTCATAACACTCACAAAACAATTAGTGTATATTGACAATCATGTTACGTTATTTTTAAAATGTTCCTTTCTTTTCATAACTTCTTTAACACATTTCTTCTCCTCTGGCGGTATATATATTAAAATGTTATATATATCCCGATCTCACTCAAATAGACAAACCACATGGCTGGCGAATGGTAGAGGCTTGCCTCTGCGCTGATGACCAGTTCGATTCCCGAGAGAGGGGGCACTGAGTATGTACTCGCTCTGATTCATTTTACTCCCCGATCCTTGGTTTGAGACATAAAAATATGGGTTTAAAGCAGAAAGACAGATCGAATTGAGCTTTATGAATAATAGATACTTTATTCGCCATCAATGATTGTTTTGGTAAAGCCATACCCTTGTGTATTCATTGATGAACGGTAAAAAGTAAGAGCGAGGAGGGTGACTTATTGAGGACGCATGGTAAACCACAATAGCCCGTGGGCTCGATGCGTGGTGCGTCACCCGATCTGATTTCGCCATCCATTCGAAAAAAAATATCTTTTCGTTCTATTTAGTTAACAATATCTTTGGTTGGAAATGGGTAATTCTTTTACATTTGTATGGTGAAGAAAAATTTATGCAATGATGCCTACATTTTTAAAAAATTCCTACAAAAATATTTCTGTCAACTAAATAAAAAATTTCCCTTTTATTTAAAATTTGAATAGAACTTGAACACATACATGGGTTTATAATATCCACCGAGACTTGCAGTAAGGCGGAGTCATCCGTTTTTAAAAAACAGCGCACTGCACAAAACTGAAATAGCCTGCCCATTTAATTTTAGGAATGGATAAATAAATTAAGATTTTGTACAAATAATGTTTTTCATTTTTCTTCCTTGATGGATTCTACACTCCCAACAACATTGTACCCCAAAAGTGTATATATATATATATGTTTATATATGTGTGTGTGTATTTTATATATATATATATGTATTTTGTGTATATATGTGTATGTATGTTTTTGTGTGTATAGCTATATGTATATACAGGTATGTGTATATATTATATATTATATATATATATATATATGTGTGTATGTATGTATATATGTGTGTGTGTGTATATACAGGTATGTGTGTTTTGTATATATGTAGGATATATATATATATGTTTATATGTGTGTATGTATATATATATATACTAGCAGAATATCCCCGCCCGATGGAGAAGCAGGTGTTAAAGAGTTATGAAAAGAAAAGGAAACATTTTAAAAAAAACGCAGATGATTGTTAATTAATTTTTTTTCATTGATAGAGTGTTGTTGTCATATCTATCTTTATATATATCTAGTGTATATAATATATATATATATATAAAATACCGCCTCAGCGGGAAAAAAAAGAAAAGGAAACATTTTAATAATAACGTAACATGATTCACAAGTAATTGTTTTGTCATTGTCATGAGTGTTGCTGGCAATATATATATATATATATATATATATATATATATATATTTATATATACACAGACAAAACACACACAAAATAAACATATACACATATACATATACATCATATTATATACATATACATACTATATATACATATACACATATACAAATATAACATAATATACATATATCACATATATATACACAGTTATATATATAAACATACTGCCAAAATCGCGAAATAACCTTTGCCCCCAAATTTCCCGTTTTTTTAAAGGAAATTTTGTTTTAAAAATAAATTTTTTTGAATTTTTTGTTAAAAAAAAAAAAAAAAAAAAAAAAAAAACAAAATAAATTTTTTTTTTTTTTTTTTTTTTTTTTTTTTCATTTTTTTTTGGGGGGGCCCCCCCCCTTTTTTTTTTTTTTTTTTTTTTTTTTGAAAAAAAAAAAAAAAAAATTTTTTTTTTTTTTTTTAAAAACCCCCCCAAACACAAAAAAAAAAACTTTTAAAAGTAAATTTTAATAAATTGTTTTTTTTGGGTGTTGTGGATATATATATATATATATATATTATTTTTTATATTTATTTTTTTGAAAAAAAACATATATAAAATATAAATATAATATAATATATTTTAAAATATAAAAATATTTTTTAAATATAAAAATATGTTTTAAAATTATAAATATATATAAAGTTATTTTTTGTAATTATATATACAAATACAATATAAACATTTAATTATAAAAAAAAAAACATTTAAAATAATCATATTCCATATAATTTCTTTTTGTTATCAATATTTTTTAAAATTAATATATTACAAAATTTTTAAGGGGGGAGATTAAAAAAATAATAATTTAATTAACTGTTAAAAATTTTGTTTTTCATATTTTTTTTAAAGAAATTTTTTAAAAATTTTAAAAATTTTTTTTAAAAAAAAAGGGGTACAAAATAAAAATAACATAATAATATTTTAAATCAACTTTTTTAATTTTCTGAAAAAATGCCTTTAAACTATTTGAATTAAAAAAAAAACAAAAATATCACCATTTAAAATTTGGGGCAACTTAAAAATAAAATTGTTTAAATTACAAAATACATTTTCAAAGGGATTTCTTTAAATAATAATAACAAAAATTTCAAACATAAAGGGGTAGTTTTTTTAAAAAATAATCAAAAATAAAAAATAATTTGACCAAAATCTTTAAATTAAATTGCCAAAATTATTTTTAATTAAAGGGTAAAACATTGATCTTTGGAATTTTTAATTGATGTTTAAAACTCGGGTCAAAAACAAAATCCCCATGGAAAATCCGCTTCTTAATGATTTAATTTTGCTTTTTCTGTGAAAAAAGCTTTTAAAAAAGGGGGGGTAGTCTTTTAAAAAATTTTGTCACAGTCGTAAGCACTTTACACTCAATTTTTTTTGATTGTATTTTTGCTTTAGTAAAACCAGGAAATCATGCATTGAAAATTTTTTTGAATTAAAGGGGGGAAAATCCGTTTTTTTTTAACGCGTTTGTAATCATCAAGCTTCTCAGTGTCGGCTAAGAAAAGAAAACTTTTAAAAATAAAAAATGTTTCTGTTAAACGAATTTTTTTCTTTTCCCCAACCAAAGGGAGGGGAAAAGGGTAAAAGAATCGGGACCCGGGGGCCTTTTCCTATATTTAACTATTACCTAGGGTAAAGGCAAGGGCCTCATTCTTGTTAAAAGAAACATAAAAATGGGGGGGAAAGGGTCATAAGGGAATGTTCTTTCCAAACCGGTGAAGGAAAAAAAACCAGGCTTTCCCCCGGAATCCCAACCTGGTTGGGCCTGGGTAAGTCAAAGGGCCACCTTGGGGGGTTTTTTGGGAATAAAATAGATGGGGTATATAAAGTATTATAATCCCGGAAAGGGTTTTAAAGGTTTAAAAAGAAAAAAAAATTTAAAATAACGGGAATGATTTAAATTTTTGAATTGTTTTGTTTTTGGGGTTTTGACAAGGTTTTAATTTTCTTTTTTAATAGGTTGTATTTTAAGTTTGAAGAAACATTTTTTTGTAACTGTTGTAAAAAAAACATTTTATTTTTGATTTTTTCCTTTGTCAAAAAAAGTGTTTCCCCTTTTTTTAAATAAAATGATGAGGTTTGTTTTTTTTACCTGTGTTCCTTTAAGGACTTGATTCTTCCACCTGTTTTTTTCAAAGCCCTTTTTTGTTAGTCACACGCATTTTGTTTTGCGCTTTCCCTTTTTTTAACGCTTTTTTGTTTGCCTTGGGCTTTTCCAGGGCCCAAATGTTATCTGACCCATGGAATCCGCTAAACCCCATTACAGTATTGGACAAAAATAGGTTCCAGTTATGACCTTCCCATAGGAATTTTTGAATAAACCTCCCCCTTTTGTAATAAGCTGTAAAAGATGAAATTTCATTCACCACGGGTTTGGAGAATTGTGATGAGTCAGTATAAGTGTCAGTCAGTGGGGGGCTTTTTGTTTTTGGGGAAACCCCGGTTTTCGAGTAACTTGGTTTGAGTGTTTTGCAAGCAGCAAAAGTTTTAAAGTTTGACTTGATAACGATGTCTTGAAACAAATAAGGGATACCTTTGTCTTTTTGGGCATGTGATCACCGAGCTGATGGTGGTTCTCTGTCTCTCTCCCCCTTTTTCTCGCCTTTCGCTCCCCCATCCGCTTTTTTCTCTCTTCTTATCCCATTCCCCCCTCTTTTTTTACTACGCTGTGACTGTGTGGGGCGTTTGGAAGTGCGACCTCATCTTGCCCCCCCAAAACCGCTGGCCCAGTCTTTAACACCATGAAAAAAACACAGTTTATTCGTTTAAAGGCCAACAACGCTTTTATTTTTGCAGCGGGATCTATAATTTTCCCTTATCTTTTGGATCCCTTATGGGGAACGTGGCGCGGGGAGACTTTTGCTGGGACATTTAAATTTCCCCCGTTGGGTAATTTCCCCATGGTTGAAACTCACACCACCATGATTTTTTTTAAAGGAAATTGGGTTAATTTGTATTATTTTTACTTTATATTTTGTATTAACCCTTTTTTTATATGAATAGTTTTGGGTTGGGGGCGATCATCTGAATTTCCATTATTTCTTGGGAAATTGCTTTGATATAAGATTTTTGGTTTGCGAACCGTTTCGGACAATTTTGTCGCAAAACCGGGGGTTCCACTGTATATATATATATATATATTTTTTTCATTTATATATGACAGCAACACTCATCACTCACAGCGTGAAAAAAAAAATTACAAATCTGTTACATTATTTTCTAAATTTTTCCCTTTTCTTTTCATTCTTCTTTAACAGTACTTCCCCTGCAGGTTTTTCTAGTATATATATATATATACAATATACATCTACATATTTTCATATATAAAACACATATCTACATATATAAAAATATATATATACATTACATATAAAACATATCTGCATATATATACATATCTGCATATATATATAAAACATACATACATATTTTCTACATATATATACTGTATTAAAAATCATTAATGGAAGAATTTCTTTAAATTTTTTTATTAAAAGAAAAACCTTTTAAACTGAGGAAAATATATAATAACTACCTTTTAAAGGATCTCTTTGTTTTGCGTTGTCAGTTCAGCAGTCGGTTGTAATTGAAAAGCTGTCGAGATTACTTTTGAGAATCAACATAGTTTTGTCGGGGGGAAAGCAATTTGCCCAAATCAAGGCAACCTTTTTTGAGGGTGTCCTGAGACTTATTAATTGTCATGGGCCAGAACCTTACAAATTTGAGGCATTTCAATTGAAATGGGAATCAAAAGGGTAAAACGGTAATGGCGGAATACATTCAATGTTCTCTGTTTTTTTGTCACTGCCTTAACACTTCCGGCTTTTAAAAACCCTATAAAGGCCCGTTTCCTTGTTGGGGTTCTGTATTTTTTTATTGTTCGTTTATTACATTCTTATAGTTTTTTTTAGCTTTTTGGGGTTTACTTTACTGTTCAGTCCCATTTTTTTTATTTATTCCATGGTTGGGGCGTTATTTTATTTTTTAAGATTATAGAATTTTTGACCTTTTTTGCTGACTGCCTGTCATATAAGCCCCCCTTTTTTTTTTGTGAAACACCCTTTCAAAATTTCCCCGCTGTTTTTAAAAAAACGCTTTGATACCTTGTAAATTGTGTAATGCGTTTTTGAACGGGTTTTTGATGCATGGAAGTGATACCGCTCGCAGTCAGTTCACATGAGCTCTCTCTTGTGTGATGTTCAGCCCCCGGGCTTTATTTAATGTTAGCTAAGCCCCGGCATAAAAGTTTCTGGCTGCACTCGGTTGAATTTGGCAAACCAGTCCTCTTGAGAAGCCTAAAATTGCCCAGGAAAAACAATCCAATTCAATGGCACGTTTTTGGGGTCTGCCCCCGAGACTTATTTTGTCCGCCTGAAGCCTTACTGGAATGGAATCTGAATTGAAATGGGAGATCAGGGGGTAAAGGGGGATGGAGTACATTGACTGTAAAATTCTAGAGACAGCGGTGTATTAACTTGTGGATTTTTTGAGTATTTGGTGGCACGTGACAAGTTGCTTCCTAAGGGGTTTTATTTTGGGGACTCCCGGGCATATTTTTTTCCTACCTTGTCAATTGTGTAATGTGTTTTGAACAGGTTTGATGCATGGGTGATCACTGATCATTCAGTCAGTTCACGGAGCTGCTCTCGGTGATGTTGCATGCCCACTTTATTTAATGTTAGCAAAGACCTGGCATTAAAGTTTCCCTAAATTTTAACTCCTTAAAAAGGGTCCAAAGCCCGTTTTCCTGGGCTTCTTATTAAACTTTTTCTCTAATAAAGTATTCGGGTTTTTCTTCACACTCTTTGGGAGCTTTTCCTTCTTTCACATCTCGGTAAATTCATTTTGGTTACGGGGAAGGTGTGATGATGTCCCCGGGCCCCCCAATTTTGGGGTCGAGCTAACGTCCATTCGATATGGAAAAAATAGGTTCATTATGACCATTCGTAAAAATTTAAAAATGAAACCTGTCCAATTTTTTAAAGAAAGTGAAAGGGAATGAGCCTGCAATTTCAGCCTTCTACCTGGGAAAGTTGGAGTTGTGATAGGTGGGGGTGAGTCGGGTGGTGAGTCAGTAAGGGGTTTCCCTTTTTATTTTTTAGATGGATCTTTATTGCCATCAATGATTGTTTTGGTAAAGAACTTGGGGACCCTGGCGAGAGCACAATCCCAATGAGCTCGGGGAGGCAAGTTGATCTAAAATCGGGGTCAGATTAAAAAATATATCTTTTCAAGTTCTATTTGGTTTAAAGTAGGCTTTAAAATCGATGAAATATCTTTGGTGAAATGTAATTAATTTGCTTTAAATTTTGGTGAAGAAAATTGAATTTTATTTAAATTTTCCCTTCCCCTAAAAGAATTTCGTCAACAAAAAAAAATTTTTATTTTTAAAAATTTAGAATTTAAAGATACAAAGTTCATAATCCCTGGCACCTCATCTGTTTTAACAAGCAGCTTTTCACTGATAAAAAAAAGTCCCATTTAATTATTTGGGAATGGAAGAAAAAAAGTTTTTTAAAATAATTTTTTTTTTTTTTTCCCTCGAGGTTTTGGGCCCCCCTACAAATATCAAAGGGGGAATTATATATATATATATATATATATATATATATTTTTTGTTTTGTAGATATTTTATATATATATATATATATATATATGTGTGTGTTTTATATATGAGTATGTTAATATATATATATATATATATATATTTATAGCCTGACAGACAGGTAGACATGTTCTTTCCCCCCCGGATTTACAACAATTTACAAAAAAAATTACAAACCCCGTAAATTTTAATCACCTTCAAGTCCTGGCCCCCCAAATGTCTTGCTCATCCTCAGACCCCTTCCTCCTTCCCCCCAGCTCCTTCCCATTTCCCACCGCTCTTGCTGTCGACTGGAGGGGGGCCCCTTTTTCCCAATGGCCCCCAGGTCTTCCTGAGGATCTTCTGCCCACACCCCCGGGGGGGGCCCAACTTTAGCGGAAGTCCCCCGGTGTTCCTGTTTCTTCCCCAGCACTTTGGGGGCGGGGGCGGGGCTCTCTTCGGGCCCCGGGCCGCCCCGGGGGGTGGCCAGGTTGGGGTTGGGCCCCCCCCACCGGGGACCCAAAAAACCAAGGGTTGCCCCTCGGGTCGGGAGAAGTCACCAGCCCTCCTCCGGTCCCTCGGCACCCCGGCGGGGCCCCACCCCAGCCGCCAAAATATATATGTGGATTTTGTGTTATATATATTTTATATTTTACATATACATATCGAAAATATTCACAGCGCATCCTTTTCCCATTTGTTATTTATCCTTATTCAAAATTGATTAAATTTCTTTTTTTCCTAAATTCACAAAAAATAATGACAAGCAAAAAGTTTACTTGGGTTTTCAAATTTTTTAAAAAATAAAAAATGTACATAAATTTTGTACATAAGTATTCGCCAGCCAAACCCCCAAATTGATGGTGCATCCTGTTTCCCCGTCATCCTTGAGATTTTTGCGGGTTTAAAGGGAGTCCACCTGTGGAAAATTTCAGTTGATTGGACATGTTTTGGGAAAGGCCCACCTGTCTATATAAGGTCCCACAGTTGACAGTTCTTCAGACCCAAAAAACCAAGAAAGTCAAAGGTTCGGACCTCTGAGACAGGTTGTCTCGGCGAAAAATCGGGGGAAGGTTCAGAAACTTTTGCTTCTTTGAAAGGTCCCAATGGCCGTGGCCCCATCATGAAGGGGGAAAAAGTTGAAACCAGGACTCTTCCTGACCTGGCTGGCCATCTAAACTGGGATGGGGGAGAAGGGCCTTAGTCAGAGGGTGACCCAAGGGGCCCGATGGCTTTTTCCCCGGGCCAAGGTGTCTGGGAGAGCCTTCCAAAAGGGACAACTATCTCTGCAGCAATCCACCAATCAGGCCTGAAAGGGTGGTGGCCGGGCGGGGCCATTCCTAAGTAAAAGGACATGGCAGCCCGCCTGGAGTTTCCAAAAGGCCCCTGAAGGACTCTCAGACCAGAAAAAAACTCTGACTGAAAAAAGATTAAACTTTTGGGTGTGAATCCAGGCCACGTTGGGGAAAAAACCAGCACCACCCCACAGTGAAGCATGGTGGTAACATCACGGTTTTTTTTTTGGGCGGTTTTCTTATGTATATGATTTCTTTTTTTATTTTAATAAATTTGCAAAAACCTAAGTAAATTTTTTTCATTTGTTTTAAAGGGGTGTTGTGTGTAGAATTTAAAAAAAAATAAATTTTAAATCCTTTTTGGAATAAGGCTGTAACAAAAAAAATGTAAAAAAATGAGCGCTGTGAATACTTTCCAGATACTGTGTATATATAGGGTTTGTTTTATAGAATAAAAATGTGTGTGTGTCTAGTGAAAGGGGGAAAAAAATAAAATGTAGTCTATAAGTTTTTAAAAACAAAAAATTTAATGTTTTAAAGTAAAATACATTGAGCACTAGGTGGTTTGGAAAGTTTCCATTTTAAAGCATTACCGGTGGAAAACAGCAGCTAAAATGTATATGGATCATCCCCATAGTAGACCCCTTTTTTGAAAGGGTACACGGCTTGGAAGAAATTCAGAGGAATGCCCAAAATTTCTGCCTGGGTAATGTTCCGGCATTCCCAAAATTAAAGAAAATTAGTTTTGTGTCCTTGAGGAGAGAAAGGATTTGGTTTGGGATAAAAGGAAAAAAAAGGTGAAAAGAAAAGGCTTTTTTTTTATATAGTTAGAGATTTTTTGGGGGGATAGAATTTTGGGAGCGTTGGTGGGCCCGTGTGACTGGAGGGGACCTCCGTGTGGGCCCGGGGATGGCACTGTGGTCCTCCACTCCTGGCGGTCCCCCAAACCCCCTTTGTTTGAAAAAAAGAAAGGCCTTTTTAATATTGTTCAGCGGCCCAGAAAGGACCCCTTTAAAGTTGTCGGTTTAAGTCTCAGGGAAGGGGGAAAAAAGTAAGTCTTACCATTAAAGGCAGAAGCGATAGCGTTTCAAAGGCCCGGCACAGCTATGTGCCGCCCCGGCTCTTATCTTTAATTTTTTTGCAGGCAGGGGGAAATTTTTTGGAACCTTCCCGGATCAAAATCTCCCTTTTGGATCTTCTTATTCCCCGGACTGTTTTCACAGTCAGTTCATGACCCCTCAGGATTGCATAAAAAATTTCCCCAAGTTTTTTTTGGCTATGTCGCGATCTTGTGATGCCCAGGGCTTTTTAATGTTAGCTAAGCCCCGCCAAACGTTTCTCGACTTTCCTGAGTTTTCCAAAATAGTCCCCCCACCATTTCATCTTTGTTTAAAGCCAGCCCTTCACCCAAAATATTTTAGTTTTCTGTTGGATTGCTGGGGTGTATATGGGGCGCTTCAATTATGTGGGGGGGTAAAAAAGGGGGAACTCCACCTCACATGGCGACCGAGCTGGGCTTCCCTATTATGTACATAATAGGTTCCCGTTATGACCCGCAGGGGAATTTAAAGAAACCTGCCTAACTTTTGTAATGCTTAAGGAATGAGCCCGCCCAAAATTTAGCCTTCACCTACAGGAAGTTGGGAAATTGGATATGAGTCAGTGGTGGTGGTGGTGAGTCAGTCAGTCAGTCGTCAGTGGGGCTTTTCCTTTATTACAAAATACCCCCCATTATATCATTTTAATCATTAAAAATTTTTTTTTCTCCTTATTTAGTTTGGAAAATTTTTACTCATCCATTCAGAAACAAAAAGACTTGTGTCAGTGAACAAGAGTCTTATCAGGGGGTATTGATAAATACATTTGTGTCATCAGCATAGCGGGGACACTTATGTGAGATAACCCGACCTAAAAAAAAGCATGTAGATCGAAAAATGCAGTGGACCCAGGTTGTCCTTTTGGAACAAAAAATATCTGGCATGAAGAATATTTCCACAACAAAAAAATTTTCCACCTGCCATAAGACTCAGACCAATTTAAAACACTGCCAGAGGGCCACCCTTTTACTAAGGAGATTTCTAAGAATATTGTGATTGATGGTATTCGGCCAGATCTAAGAGGATGGGAAAGAAAATGGCCCCTGTCTGCATTTCCCCAAATATTTACTACTTTAACAAATTCTTTTTTCTGTGATTTGTTCAAAACCTGAGTGAAACTTATCAAGAATAGATTTTATTGAGTGGTCATTTAGTGATAATGACTGCCTTTTCTAGGATTTTGGAAAGGCAGGTTAGAAATGGTCTAAAATTTTTAAAACCAGAGGACCAAGATTATTTTTTCCCTTTGGGAGGGGTTTAACCAGCAGTCTTAAGACAGTCTGGGAAACCCCCGTGTCTAAGATGAATTTTAAAACCAAAAATGTTATAATTCTTTTCCCCGGGTACCCTTTAAAAAATTTGTTTGGGGCAAGGATGCAGGGGGGGTCTCAGTTGGGGATTATTTTATATAAATCAGGAAATTTCCCGGTGAAAAATTTTTGGTTTAAAATAGCCCCGGGGTTTAAAGGATAATGGGGGATGTTTTTTCTAATATCATCAATTTTTTATTAAAATATAGCAAAACCCAAAAAATTTCATGAAATTTTTGGGGGCATTCCATTAGTACCTGGGTTTAGGACAATCAATTTAGAGAATAAAACTCTGGGGTTACTAATTGTTATTTAAAATTTTAAAAAAAACCCTTTTTCAAGTGGACTATGTTTTTTATTCTTTTTTCCTTAATATCTCATAGTGGGTAATGTTTGTCCCTTTTTCCCAAATCTCCCCATGTTTTTTTTTTCAGACACTGTTTGGGTCTTCCCTGGTGTAACATACCATTGGGTTTTTAACTGTCTTTTTAGGAGGACTATTGCAGCAACTCTCACTTTAGTTTAAAATTTTTCATCTTTTTATTTACATTATCCTCCCTTTCATTACAAATGGGCTGGTTCAAAAGTTTGTAAACCGAAAGGAGATTTTTTCGTTTTTTAAAATATGTTTCTCGTTAATTTTTTTATCATTTTTCTATATTAAATAAAAAAATAGTTTGATAAACCAATATCTAGTCTGCTTCACATCCTTTTTTCTTTTTTAATTTAAAACCAGGTTTTGTCCGTTTGTGTTTATTGACTAATTGAGGCAAATCAAAAAAAGTCAGGAGGTTCTTTTTTGTTTTGGGTCCCCTGATTTCAATGAAAAAAAAAGTTCTTTAGGCTGGTTAAATTTTAAGTCTGAGAATTCCCAAAAAAAGGCGATTGTTTTGGAGGTCTTCCGGGCAATCGGACTGAGAAACCCAAAATAACCAAGATAAACAAGGCCGAAAATAGAACATCTTTCCCTTTGGCTAAGTGATTTTTCAAAAAGCCTTTCTTACCCCGCAATCCCCCTGGTAAAGCTTAAGGGCGCCCTTCGATAGAGGACGGGGGAAGGGGGCATTCAAAACCCGTTCCCCCCCCGGAACATGGGGGGCAGTCCCCCCTGGATGCATTGGGGCCAGGGGGGGCAAATCAACCCTGCTGGGTTCTGTAGTTTGGGGAAATGGGGGACCAAAATCTGGTCCTTGGACTGCAACTTTCCACCCCATCCAGAAGTGCTAGAAAAGATATGGGGTTTCCGTGCAGGACTTCAACACAGAAACTCCTCCCCCAGCAATAAATGAGCCACTTCGCATTTGAGGTCAGAAGGTGGGGAAGGCTTTTGAGGGGGAGGGTGGCAAGAGAAAAAAAAAGGAAAAGAGGAGAAAAAATTGTAGGTTCTTTTGTATAAAATATAAAAGGTTTAAACATTTAACTACTGGAAAAGGGATGCACAGATTTTTGTAGTACATACTTCTAAGTGTTGGTTTAAACTCTGAATTTTAATATGTTTAGAATTACAAAAATAAACCCAAAAAATCAATTATTATTTCTGGCGTGAAACAATTTAAATTTAAAAGTCTGTGGTAAATAAAGCAAGGAATCAGCCTTGGAAAATAATAAAAAAACAAAAAACTTTTAGGGTTATCGTTCATTGGTGTAATCATTGTTATCCCATGAAAATCCTAGTGGATGAATTTTGGTTCTGGGTGGGGAAAAGAACAAAGTCTTTGGTTGAAACATGTTAGTCTAAAAACTCTGGGCATTTTTTCTGCTTATTCGGAAAAATTGTTGGTGGGGCCATCATTGGGGCCCATAAAGCAATAAATTTTTTTTAAACAGCTGTTATTCCCAAAAATCTTTAAAAAAAAAGTTTTTCAAATTTAGGCTTTGAACTTCCTTGGAGAAACTTCGTAAAATGCTATAAAAACAAATTTTTTTAGCATTATAAAGGGCAAAAAACAACTAATAAATTTAAACCAAAATTGAAGATAAAACTTCCATAAAATTGAAGTATAGAGACTTTTCTGGAGGAAAAAAGTTAAATATTAATGAACCGACCTATTAATTTTTCCTAAAAATTATTAAACCGAAAAACCCCAAAAATTGAAAAATTTATTAATGAAAATTTCAAATCATAAAGCCCTTCCTGCCAAAAAATCTTTGTATTTCATAGAAGTTTCAACTTCCCCCGGAGAACGGGAAAAATTTTTAATCATGGATGTGCCCCCTAATCACGGTAGTTTTTTTTCCCCTATTAATTATATATATAAGCAAGTTTAAAAATTTTTCCCGGGTCTGACCAAACCAATTTCCGAAATTCCTTGCCTAGATATTTTCAAAATATTTTTTAGTGCCCAGGTATTTTTTTAAAAGATTGGGAAAAGTTATAACTTCCTTTGAATAAATTGAAAATAAAAATTACTTCTTTAGTTTTCTTTTTAAACGTCATGGATTTATTTTATTAATAAAGCCGTTTAATTAGAAATTGGAAAAAAAGGGGTTTTATGGGTGTAATTCAGTGAAGGGGGAAAATTTTAAAAATTTTCGAATTTTATTTATTAAAATAAAAAATAAAATTAAATCTTTTAGACCACCCAAAAAAAATGTCAGTACTTCATCTGGGATTTTTATTATTCATTTGTTAAAAAATATTTGTTAAGAAAATTTATTTTTGTTAAATTTGCCACAGTTCAAAAAAAACTGGTCAAGTTAAAAAGGGGGATACCCTTTGTTAAAAACAGCAAATGGGCCCTATTTAAATTTTTGGTTAAAATTTTCTGCATTAATTTAAGTGATGGAATAAAATGATTTTAAATTTTTAAGGGGAAAAAGGAATGGAAAACTTTTATTTATATTCAGGCAATTTTAAATTTTTTCGTAACAAGTAAAGAAAAAAAACTTTTGCAAGGGCCAATTTCGGATATTTGAAAAATGTATAAAAAAGTAAACTTCAATAAAAAAAAATTAATATAAAATTTATTTGCAAGTTTTAAAAATATTTTGATGCAAGTTAAAAATTTTTTAATACAAAAAGGCAAGGGACAATTACAAAAAAAAATTTCGGACTTTAGATGAAAAAAAGAAAAATATCCCCTTTTTAAAATTAAAAAACAAGGACCAAAACAAATTGAAGCCATGGTGTGAAAATTGAATTTTCTTTCCCCTGCTTCAAAAAATTGAGACGAAAATAAAATTTTGGGTCTACAAAAATGTTTTCAAAGATTAGGTGCAAAAATTGAACCGTAACAATCTTACAGTATGTTCCCTTTTGGTTCAAGGTTTTGGTTTTTTTTCTTTAATAGTGGTTTTTCCTAAAAAAATAAAACAGGTTTTAAATTTTTTGGGCAACCCAGTATACCGGATACTGCTGTGGGAAAATGTATAAAAAAAAGTATTTTTAAAGTGAAATATAAATTTTCCTGGGATATCCATAAATTTTTTTATAAGGGAGGAAGGAAATTTCTAAAAACCCTCAAAAACAAAATTTAAAAAAATATCTCAAAATTCAAAAAATATCTCTCAACACAAAAAAAAAAAGAAAATTTTACAAATGTATAAATTTAATTAAAAAAAATTAAAACAAATTCATTGATTAACTTTATTTTCTGATAAAATTTTAGAATTTCCCAGTTAACCTTTTTTGTTTCAGAAATTTAAATTTGTTAAAATATTTTATCACCATTATTTAAACTTTTTTCAACACCTATCAATACTTAACGAAAAGGTGTTTTACTTTTTTGGTATCCGTTGCTGGAAAGCTGAAAAAAATTTTTTTGGCCTTTCAGTTTTCTTGGGTTTTTATCCCCACCAAAATTTTATTATGAAACAGTTTAAAATTTTTGGGGGTAACAACTTCTGGTTTGAATTCTTTAATAAACTTTGCCTGTATTTTGATATTCTTATTGTTGGTTTTTTACCTTCAACAAAAAAAGGGTCATTTTGTCCTGTGGAATGGAAATTTTTCTTATTGCAATCGATACAAAATTAAATTCCTTAAAAATTTTGTGTATAAATCCATTTCAAAAATTTTGCTTCCACATTAAAAACTATCTTTAAAATCTTCCCCCTTACTTTTACCCTTCAATAAACAAAAGTTAAAATTTTAAAACCTAGGCACCCTTTTTTTGAGAAAAAAATTAACAAACCCTCCCGGGGTTCTTTTTCCTTTTTGTGCAATTTACCCCAAAAACCCAAAACCCCCTTTTTTTTGATGAACCCCCATTTTTAAATTCAATAGATAATAATACCAATCCACTTTTAATTAAACATTTAAAAATTTCTTTCCCCTTTAATCTTATTTTTCTGGATGGTTTTTTAATCTTTCTTTGTTTTATCCCCGACCTTATGACCAGTATTTTTTGCCTTTTTTAGTCCTTTTCCTTTTGTACTGCAACCAAAAAAGCAAGTTAATGGGCTCCTTGAAACTTGGGGAAATATCCCTTTTGGGTTTGTTATCACCTATTTAACTAAATTCTTTAGATTCTTTAAACAATTTCTTCTTATTTATATCAATCCACTAATCCTAAATCCATTTTTTAAAAAAAAGTACTCCATTTAACCTCCCATTTTTCAAAACCCCCATTTTTTACATCCCAAAGAATCTTTTGGTTTCTACATTAAACCTCCTTCCCAAAACCCAAACCTTTTATGTTTCCCCCCCTTTAAAAAAATTAGTTTTGGGTCTACTCCCCTACGGTTTTTTTCCTTAACCGCTTTTTTAATTTCTACCAAATAATTTTAAATATAAAACAAAGCTCTGCGGACCCCCTAAAACTTTTTAACTGCCAATTCTGTGATTCTTTTCACCAAACCCTCTCTTTCCCTTGAAGCCATTCTCACCCCCCTTAACCAACCTAAACCCCCACTTTTTATATATCCTAACCTCTCTGGGACCTTATCAAAGCTTAAAATCCAGAAAGTAAACCAAACCCCTTTGATAACCCCATTTATTCTTTTAAAATTCCCGAAATTTTTTGAAAATTTTTAACCACTGGCCCCTGTTTTTAAATATGTTTATTTTTTGTAAAAAAGTTTTTCCATTTTAAGCCTTGAATTTCCCCCTCCACGAAAAAAAAATTGTTAAAATTTTATATGTAAAATTTAATTTAAAAAGGAAAATTTTCTGGTCCTAATTTTTTATTTCCCCCTTTTAACTGGTACTTCCCCCTGAATTTCAAATTAATCAATTTCCTCCTTATGGTTTTTCTACTTTTTACTTGTGAAGTCCTTGAAAAAGCAATTTGAAAATCTTGGATTTTTGTCCCCAAACCTTTTTACCTTCCCCCCCTTAACTGTTCTTTACACTAAAAACTTAAAAATCTCTTTTTGGTTGTCTTTCCCCATTCCTTTTTATTCCCCGCGTCTTAACCTCCCCCTTATCCCTTCTTAAGGTTTACCCTTATTCCATTATTGTTAGCTTTTTACCCTTATACATGTTTTTCCTTTGATTCTTTTTAAATTTTAAACCCCCGGTTTTTTTTAAATTTTATTAAATTTTTTAGCTCTCTCATTAAAACATTTTTTAAACTTGTTCCTACTGAACCCTTTTCCCCCTTAAAAGCTTTTCCCACCCCCTCCTTTGTTTCTTTTCTCCATAAAGTACCTTTTTAAAAACATCATGTTCAAAAATTTGATAAAATTCCCTCCCTCACTGTTAAACCCAAAAACCCCGGGGGTCATTGAGAATCCAAAAACAGGGTGCAAACTGGAAACAAAACCCTTGGAACCCAACCCCAAAATTTTTTTGTATTAATTTTCAATTAAAAACAATTTTAGAAATTATTTTTAAAAAACATTTTACTGTGGAAAATTTAAAAAATGTGTTTTTTTAAAAAACTCTTTCCTTTCATTTTTTTAACCGCTTCATATTGGGTCCCAAAAAAAGCGCGTTTAGTTTTTTTTCCCTGAGTAACTAATTCAAAATTATATTGCCCGGGGGGAGTTCTTTAAACAAACCTTTGGATTCTTCCCCCTTTTGACTGCTTTTTTAGCCAAGGGGGTCATCTTTTCCCTTCTTCCATCCCTTTTATCTTCTTTTCTCCTACCTAAATTTCCCCCTCATCACATCCCTAAAACCCCTCTCTTCTCTTTTTCCCCCTACCTTTCCCCCTCACAGCCAAAAAAAAGCTCTTTTCTGTTTTCCCAAAAGAATAGTCCCTTAAAAGTATTTTAATCACCCCCCCCCCCCCCCCCCCCCCCCCCCCCCCCCCCCCCCCCCCCCCCCCCCCCCCCCCCCCCCCCCCCCCCCCCCCCCCCCCCCCCCCCCCCCCCCCCCCCCCCCCCCCCCCCCCCCCCCCCCCCCCCCCCCCCCCCCCCCCCCCCCCCCCCCCCCCCCCCCTCCCCCCCCCCCTTTTTTTTTTTTTTTTTTTTTTTTTTTTTTTTTTTTTTTTTTTTTTTTTTTTTTTTTTTTTTTTTTTTTTTTTTTTTTTTTTTTTTTTTTTTTTTTTTTTTTTTTTTTTTTTTTTTTTTTTTTTTTTTTTTTTTTTTTTTTTTTTTTTTTTTTTTTTCCCAAAACCCCTTTTAGTTTCCCCCTTTGTTTTTTTTTTTTTTTTTAAAAATCGGTTTAAAAACCCCCGGGTTTTTTTTTTTTCCCCCCTTTCCCCTTAGGTTGTCCAACCCCTCTCATATAACTCACCCATACACCTTTTTCTTTACCCTTTACCCCCCAAAAAAATTTCACAAAAACATCATAGCCCAGGGGAACTCCTGTATAATTTCATCGTCAACCTGTCATCACCATTGCAGATAAGAAAGGGCTCAGAGCCAATTCCTGATGTAATCCCACCTCCACGTTGAGCGATCTGTCACTCCTACCGCTGATCTCACCACTGTCACACTTCCCTTGTGCATATCCTGTACAACTCTTACATATACTTCTCTGCTACTCTAGATTTCCACATACAATACCACAACTCCTCTTAGGGCACCCTGTCATATGCTTTTCCAGGTCCACAAAGACACAATGCAACTCCTGCTGGCCTCTCTATACTTCTCCATCAACACCCACAGAGCAAACATCGCATCTGTGGTGCTCTTTCCCTGGCAAGAAACCATACTGCTGCTTACTAATCATCACTCCCTTTTAACCTAGCTTCCACTAATGTTTCCCATAACTTCATGCTGTGGCATCAGTTTTATCCCTGTAGTTACTACAGTTCTGCACATCCCCTTATTCTTAAATATGACGCAGTACACTTCTCTCCTTCTCAGGCATCCTCTCACTTTCCACGATTCCATTAAACAATCTGGTTAAAAACTCCACTGCCATCTCTCCTAAACACCTCCAGGCTTCCATGAGTAGTCATGTGGACCAACAGCCTTTCCATTCTTCATCCTCTTCATAGCTGTTCTTACTTCCTCCTTGCTAATCCATTGCACCTCCTAATTCACTATTGCCACATCATCCAACCTTATCTGTCTCTCATTCTCTTTCTCATTCGTTATTCTCTTTCTCATTCATCAGCCACTCAAAGTACTCTTTCCATCTGTTAAAATTACCCTTCCAAGCTTGTAAGTATGTTTCCATCTTTATCCTTTATCACGTAACATAATGCACATCTTTCCCAGCTTAGTCCTTTGTCTGCCAATCGGTACAGGTCTTTTTTCCCTCCTTAGTGTCCAACCTCTCTATAACTCACCATACACCTTTTCTTTACCCTTTACCACCTCTCTCTTCATCTCAGTTCTGCATCTCTCTGACTATCCCACTTCTTCTTTGTACGTCTTCCTCTGTATACTCTTCTGTACTTCCCATTCCACCACCAGGTTTCCTTTTCCTCCTACATTTGTGCAGATGTCACCAAGCTCCCTTCTTACTTTCACCCTTACTACTTCTGCTGTAGTTGTCCAGCTGTCTGGTAACTCTTCACTGCCACCCAGTGCCTATCTTACCTCCTCCCAAAATTCAACCTTGCAGCCTTTAACTTCCACCATTTGATCCTTGGTTCTGCCCTCACCATCCTGTGCTGCCTAACTAAACTTTACGGATACCACCACATTGCAGTCTTCAATCTTCTTCAGATTGACCATCCTGTATAGGATATAATCTATCTTTGTGCATCTTCCTCCACTCTTGTATGTATCCTTATGTTCCTCCCTCTTCTTAAAATACATATTCACCACAGCCACGACCATCCGTTTTACAAAATACTATCATCTGACATTCTTCATTTCTGTCCTTGACACCATACCTCCCATCACCTCCTCATCTCCTCTGTTCCTTCACTAGCATGTCCATTGAAATCTGCTCTAGTCACCACTTTCCCTTGTGTACACTGTCCATCACTTCATCCAACTCATTCCAGAAATCTTCTTTCTCATCCACGCACTATCTAACTTGAGGGGCATATACATTAACAACATTCATTATCTCACCTTCAATTTCCAGATTTATAATCATCACTCTGTCGACACTCTCTTCACCTCCAAAACACTCTTGACATACTGTTCTTCAGAATAACACCTCCCCCATTTCTCCCCCATCCACACCATGATAGAACAATTTGAATCCATCTATGATCCACCTGGCCTTACTCCCCTTCCATTTAGCCTTTTGCATGTACAATATATCAACCTTCCTCATCTCCATCATATCAGCTAACTCTCCCCTTACCAACCCTAATGCCAACATTCAAAGTTCCTACCCTCAATTCCATTCTCTTTACCTTCCTCGTCTTCTCCTGCCTCCAGACACATCTCCTCACTATTCTTCTCCTTTTTTCTGCCAACAGTAGCCCAATTTTCGCCAGCATCATGTTGGCTAACAGTACTAGTGTCGGCTATTGTTATCCCAGGCCTTGACCGATTCAGTATGGAAATCTGTATTGTTGTCCGCATATTCATGTGGCAAAATTTTACACCAGATGCCCTTCCTGGCATAACCTTCCCTTTATCAGGGCTTGGGACGACGCAAGAAACACACTGGTTTGTGTATCACCTGTGGCTGGTAAATCCCACCTAGTAAATTACATAAAGTCAGTCCATTACCGAACATGCAGAGTTAAAACTGAGGGCAGTCAGAAGAGTGCACAGACACTCAGGCTGCAGTCTACTCTTAAAAAGCAGTACTCAGGCAACATTAGGATTGTAATCTGATATAAGGTTGTTGTAATTGTTTGAATAGAAAAATAATATCTGTTTTAGGGAGGAGTATATTACATTTATAGCTTAATGAATGGACATACTTAGAACACATTTTCAAACTTGATATATTTATTGTGTCTATTTTTATTTTTATTTTACTCGTATTATCTTTAAATGCACTGTTTGGCAACTGAAGCAGTCGTGTCTGACTCCCACTCCAGGCTCCAAATGGGCCTCAACCATGAGTTTATAGTGTTAAGTTTGCTGATATCCTGTTGGGCATACAATGCATTAGTAATAGGAGTGCTTCTTCAGTTAGCATGAAATACAATAGGTGGTTGTTCACAGTTCCTGAATTCATTGTTTGAATTGCTTCTTGGTCATTGTCTGTATGAAGCCTGCATGCTCTTGCCATGTGTTAATGACTTCTTTGGCCATCATTGACTTTCTTCATATATTTCAAGTATGTGCATGTTAGGATCATTGCCAACTGCTAATCTGGCATTGAATGAATGTGCATGTGAATATGCCATGTAATTTACTGGCTGTTTTTGGATTGGTTCCAGTGTTTCACCTAGACACCATTGTTTTTAAAATTACATCAAATGGGCTTGATAAGTAAATAAATACTGATAATTTAAGACAGAATAAGGAATAGAAAATGATGAAACCGCTTTATTTTATTTTTTTAAAAAAAAAAATTTTTTATTTTTTTT
>NW_024381162.1:0-13670 GCF_016835505.1 Polypterus senegalus | reverse complement strand
AGATTTATTTGTTGGTTTTTTGAATGCATTTGTGAGCATTTCACAGCAATGTCAACTTCCAATACGAAATATTTCCAACCTAACCAGATTAGGAAATCTTAATTCACATAAAAAAGAACGTTTTGTACCATCGTCTTTGGACAAATGATCTTTATTTCTTTCGTGTAAATAAAATTGATTTTGCCTCAATGGAGGAAATCAGAGGCCCAACTACACCTTGCAATTTCAGTTCCTTTCCACCGCTGCGAGAAGCACCACTTGTGACATTTGGGGGTATAGCTCAGTGGTAGAGCATTTGACTGCAGATCAAGAGGTCCCCAGTTCGAATCTGGGTTCCCTGGGCAATCTACCTAACATAAATGAAACAGTCCTTTTGTATTTATGGTTTACACGGAAGGATCTGATGATGATGATGATGATCACCTGGGGCCTCATGTATAAACGGTGCGTACGCACTGAAATGTTGCGTAAGAACTTTTCCACGTTCAAATCGCGATGTATAAAACCTACACTTGGCGTAAAGCCACTCACTTTTCCACGGTACCTCATGTCTTGTCGTACGCAAGTTCTCCGCTCGGTTTTGCAAACTGGCGGCACCCAGCGTCAAGCAAGCAGTGCTACTGTTCTTATGTGATTACTCATTATTTTCATGACGCGGCTTTATAAATACACAGAAACTAACCGCATATTGTTTATTAGTGTAATGCATCTGATTGTAATTAACTCGTAACAATATAATGGTCCAGGGAACAGCCATAGTATTCCAAATGCCATAACTGCTTTAGCGTTGTTACTCTCACTTCTTCTTCTTATTATTATTATTTTTCTTCTTCTTCTTTCAGCTCCTCCCGTTAGGAGTTGCCACAGCGGATCATCTTTTTCCATATTTCTCTCACTGCACCACTCGGAGTATTTATATCACTGTATCTGAGTGTGAATCACAGCAGCAGCTGATCGGAAAGAGAATTATCGGTATACGCATTAAGCACACGCTGTCTCTGCCACGGCAAAACGTTTCAAAGCCTTTCCTGTACGGACCTCGCGGTTCTGAAACAGTTTAATCCCAAGAACTTTAAATGCAACCAATCAATTGCTCCTTGTAGAACGGTTTGTACTTATAAGTACAATCACCCCACTGTAAACTTGCACTACAGTTATAATATCTCACAACCTGAGCCACTTTATAAAGCGCGTATTTACATATGATGACGATATCATTTTTAAGGTGAAATGCAGCAAAATACGTTTGTTAAATTATACAGATAAAACTTTAACTTCATTTAAATAATCTTTATTCTTCACTGGGAGTGTCTTTAAGGACAGAATAATTAAACATGTACTACGAAGATATTTCAATGTTCTTTAAACGTTTTGAAGAATCGGCGCTAATCTTACAGATGGCTTAACGTCTATTACAGAGCTGATTGTATGGCGATCGGTTACTTGGGGAAAGAAAAGCACTGACTGCAGTGACGGCTACGCCAATATATATTGAATACAAAACAGAAAGAGAAAATAACAACACAGCTAAAAACGCAGTGACAAATTTCGGCAAAAGTTAAATGCTTGTGTCATGACCACGAGGCGGCTATGCAGTGTCCGCAACATACGTGGCCATCCACCGTGCATAAGATACTCTACTGACATTGGCGGGCTAAGGAGCCACCGATTCTTCCTCTGCCCAGTGCCACCACAAGCCTAGAGCCGCCCCTGAGTACTGCTGCAATAAATTATTTCATCGAAGTGAAACTCCTATCATTATGAAAATGACATCACGTATACATCTCAGTATTTTAGTTATTCAGAGAGCTGTAATATCACAAATGTAATGGACTCTGTGTCCAGTTGGAGGAAGAGAGCCAGTTTAAGAAGCAAGTAGTGATTCACACACATAGAGCACATACGAGTACAAGATCAAATACAAAACAAAGCATTTAACGTGCTACTTTAATTACGATGTGATTTTAGAAACTGGTTAATTAAACAATTTTAAGATGAATTTTATGATGTTCTACTTTAATGACAAAATAAACTACGTGATTAAAGTGGAAATGTCGAGATTGAAGTTGACATTTCGTGCTTTTTCCCCACCGTGTGGCTTTTTCTCTGTACCCTAATAAGCTTTCATATGACACTCAGACAGTGGGCTTACAACTCGGCTTTTCACGGCGACTTTGATATGTGATTTCTTTTTTATTTCCGGCACTGTGCGATTTTGTGAATGTGAGCTTTCAAATTTCTCCAACATGCTATGTCACTCGATCAACTTCCTTTTGTTGATTATACCACGGTTTATTTGAGCAAATAGTATTTTTTTCATTTGCCTCCACTTGGTATTCGCTGAAATTCTTATATTTTCCCCCGTGCTTTTCCCATTGTCTTTTCACAGAAGGCTGCGCTTAAGGGCGATTTATATTGATTTGCATATTCAAAGAGGCGTAATTCTGGGAGGATTTGGGGCATTACATAATGCGCGTGAACGAGCGTTAGTTTTCACGCTGATCGGGATTTATGTAGCAGAAGAACGTGGAAGTTGGAGTACGCACAGATTCCTGCATCTGGATTTTTCTGTGAGTAACCACATTTCGGCTTTTGTGCTTACGCCATGTTATAGTGTGAGTTCTACGCACGGCATTATACATGAGGCCCCTGGACTTCTGACTTTTAGCCCATCCATGCTGGGGCATCATGGTGCTTTGAGTAGGTTGGTGGTGGCGCAGGCCGCCACCAAAGAGAAACCGGAAAAAGAAATAGAAGAGAGAGTAGGGGTCAGTACGGATTTTAGAGCCACATGAATAGTTATTATGATGAATTGAACATATAGAGTATCAGGATTAAGATAAAGTGAAGTTATAAAAAGGCCATGTTAAAATAATGTGTTTTCAGCAGTGTTTTAAAGTGCTCCACTGTATTAGCCAGGCGAATTCCTATTGGCAGGATATTCCAGATTTTAGGTGCGTAGCAGCAGAAGGCCGCCTCACCACTTCTTTTAAGTTTAGCTTTTGGAATTCTAAGGAGACACTCATTTGCTGATCTAAGATTATGATTTGGAATATAAGGTGTCAGACATTCCGATATATAAGATGGAGCGAGATTATTTAAGGCTTTGTAAACTATAAGCAGAATTTTAAAGTCAATTCTGAAAGACACAGGTAACCAGTGTAACAACATCAAAACAGGAGAAATGTTTTCACCATAGAAACAGATGGCTCAGCAGTGGTATTAGTAGTACAAGGGGAGGAAAATGCTGGCTGAGATGCAAAGGTAGAGGCCATATTTAGCAATTGTCTGTCTCTCTCACAATGACTAGCTACTGTAACAGCCTCTTCACTATTTTTTGCACCCACTTCATGAATTTTAGATTGCAACATAGGGTATAAACCAGCAACAAAGCGATGAATTGTCTCACCATTTTTGTGCATTAGTGTCAACACTTATGCTACTCTTATTCCGCTACATTGGGCAACACTCGAATCGTTACTTTTTTTCCATTAGATAAAGTCTGACAGACAATTTTCAATCTGCTCTCTGTAGCATATGCTGTCAAGTTGTGCACATGCCTTTCATTGCATCTCCAGCTATGATACGAAGTTTAGGATGTTCCCCAAATCAAGGTGCTGCAGCTTTGAGGACAGATGTTGCATTTTTTGTTTGAAAGCATTAACTGAGCTAATCATATTGAGCATGGTTTTCTCTTTTCCTTGCAGCTGTAAATTAAGCTCATTCAACATGTTGGTCAGATCAGAAAAAAATGCCAAGTTTAGCGGCCATTGATCATTATTAAGTTGCTTGTATTCTGCATGTTTAATGACAAAGAGAAACTCCTTTTTCAGGGGTCTTGAAATCTCAGCAGGAATTTCTCCCTAGCCATCTGTCTCAACGAAGGCCTCTTTTTATCATCTCTCCATCTTGGTAGGACTTCTTATGCTTAATGATCGAGTAACTCACCCGGAACGATGCTTCGGTGTGTCTGCCTTTGCTTTTGAATTCAGCTGAGTGAAAAATGACGGCTGTCCGATTAACTGCAATTTAATTCCCTCTCCTTTTTTCTTTCGCAGATCGCTTTTCGGAAGGAAGCGAGTTTCGTAGTTTTCATGAACAGTTTGAAAGTACCTTTCCACATTTTCCTTCTTTGGAATAGCAATGATAGATTGACAAATCAGACAAACGCACTTTGATTGTGACATTGTGACAAAAATGCTGTTTCTGATAAATGTGTGGGAAGTAGAGCTGCTAACACTGGTTATAACTCAGAAGCAGCCAAAGGGTGCAGTGCTGCAACAGCCACTTCAAACTGCTAAGCCCAACTTGCAAAACATTCACACCCATCACCTTTAAAAACAGGGGGCAATGTAATAGGGAACAAATGGGAACTGAGTGGTAGCTTAGCCTCTGTCATTCTCCAAAAGTCACTTAAAATATCCCCTGAGTTTGCTGAATCATCTCCTATGGACATCTTAATGAGCACAAGGTGTCTTAAACTGAGTTTCACAAAGGGGAAAAATCTACATCTTGAAAGTCCATACGTGCCAGGTAACAGAATAGAAAAAAAAATTATATTGCTTCTTACCAGTGTTCACAAATAACAGGACTCCATAGGAATGCAATCTGTAAGAGATGTTAGTTTTCAGAAAAACCTGTCCTCAGTGCAAATCATCCACCAAAAAGAAACAGAAGAAAAAAAAAGAATTGCCACACTGCTGGTCACCAAATGTTACAAGGTTTCTCTTATGAGATGGATGGAATCCTTTTTGGGAACAAAAAGAACTGGATGGAGGCAGATTTCTGTTTAAAAAAAAGTTCTATTTTCTGCAGCTGCTAGCACACGGTCAGGCCAAATCAAAACAATAACAACCTTACCTCCTCTCACATATCCTCCCAGATCTTGAATGCTTAATTTTATAAATACTACTTTCTAACACATTACAACTTATCAGGGAAATGAACATTGCAAATCTAAATATAGGCATACAGTATTCTTATTCCCATTCTAATATAATGAACATTTACTTCTCTAACTTAATGCTTAAGTGACAACATAACTTTACAATTATAACAACTTTCTCTCATAAAGACAAAAAGTGCATTTTCCATGTAATTTTGCCTGATAAAAAAAAAAAAATTCGAATACTGATGTAATACTGCCCTCTGGTGGCTTAAAGATGATATTTGTGGGGAATATACTGTAGAGCAGGGGTCTCCAACCTTTTTTCCCCTGAGAGCTATTTTTACAAAATGCTACTCATGTTTTCTAACATTTATTCTCATAGCTTCTCTCAACCCAAACAAGCCAAATAACCTTGTTTTGCCTGAACATTTACAAAATGTTGGTGTCCACAACTCACATTTTGCATTAAAACATCACAAAAAATATTTAGTTCACCTGCAAGTGCATTTTGTATGTCTTTATGCATTTTCTAGTGTATCTCACACTACTGAATTAAAACATGAATGCTGTTAAAACAATAATATGCAATTACAAATACACAGATATTACTTATTCATTTGTCATTTTGTCACGTCACTGTTTCACTTCACAAGAGTATTCACATGTCCAGTTGCATGTGTGATGTGTTTTTTAGTTAGTCAGATGACTGGCACTGCATGGAGTCAACAAGACAGGTGTATGGTGGAGTGCAGCCCCTTAAGTTCACTCTTATGGAGTCATTTAAATGTTCATCTGTCAGTCTTTTTCTGAACTTTGATTTCATGACATTCATGTCAGAAAAGACAGACTCAGAGGTATGTAGACCCAAACAAAGCAGACATTTTCAGAGCTGCTTGGTGAAAATTCTTATAGTTATCTGGCTCTACTAAGCTCCAGAAATGCTGAAAATGCTGTTGAGACTTTAATACAGTATATAAAATCCAATGTCTGTCTGTATGTCTGTCTGCTTTTTACAAGAGAATTATTTAACGGATTTAGATCAGGTTTTTTTATATAATTTGCTTGAACATTCTGGTAGATTTTGCGACTTCTTTCTTTTCGCTATGTATCATAGTTCGTTTGCGGTACCAATTTATTTGCGCAAATCCGAGAAACACACAGTGGGCCGAGGGGAGGGGCCTTCCTCACTCACTCACCAGCTTCGGGTTCCTTAACTCTGCTTAGCTAGTGAACAAGAGAACAATTGAATTCAACTTTGTTTGATATTTAAAATAGTGTTACTTAGGTCTTGATGAGTTTGAATCCACATATACTATTAAATGTATGCCACATTGAAATGACAGATTGCAATTCAGATTGTGGATCATGATTTTGTGTTAAAAGGATCGTGATATGATTTTTTGGAAAGATTGTCCCCCTCCCTCCCCAATTTGACTAATCAAGTTTTCAAATTTATGTAGGATTCATTAACACTTTGGCAAGCTACTTGGAAAGGGGTGGCGAGCTACCGGTAGCTCACAAGTGACGTGCTGGAGACCCCTGCTGTAGAATGATTGTAAAAACAAATGGCAGGGGTTACTGGTATGTACTTACATTGTTCCTTATAATGATGATAGCTTCATCATCTCAATTGCTTTCAAAGAAAGCATTGTTAAAGCCTGTATGTACTCTAAAGTTAGCTTCTAGCCACAATGCAACATGGAAACTTCAACTAGGAGTTTCATGGACGATTTTACCTGCAAGAGGAACCTGTCAGAAATAAGTAAAAAAATCCCACTTTGACAGCTGTTTTTGTTCTGAAGTGATACTCAGTGCTGCATTCCTTCTCTCTCTGTTTACTGATTCATTATACAATATGTTGGTAAGCTGTTAAAAACGCATGTATGTATGTATGTATGAATGTATTTATCTTCGAATCATTTTTATCTTACTTCTGCAAGTATTGGAGGAACAATTGTAAACTGTAATTCCGATTTAAAAAAAAACTCCTATAAAGTGCTCACTAATTACAGCTTCATGCAAACAAAAGTCCCTTTAATTTAACATGTATCTCTTTTTGTTTGTTTGTTTGTTTGTTTTCATGTTTTCATTGTGTTATTAGTATGTATGTGTGTGTGTGTGTGTGTGTCAGCAACTAGAAGTGGACGAGTCATCTCAGGGATAACCAGAGGACTGGTTCTACCAGAGTAGTAGTAGGGACAATTCTTTAGCCAAGTACAAATGTTTTTTTCATATACAGTAATCCCTCGCTATATCGCGCTTCGACTTTCGCGGCTTCACTCTATCGCGGATTTTAAATGTAAGCACATCTAAATATATATCACGGATTTTTAGCTGGTTCGCGCTTTCTGGACAATGGGTCTTTTAATTTAGGTTACATGCTTCCTCAGTTTGATTGCCCAGTTGATTTCATACAAGGGACGCTATTGGCGGATGGCTTAGAAGCTACCCAATCAGAGCACGTATTACATATTAACTAAAACTCCTCAATGCTATAAGATATGCTTCCCGCGTGGCGCTAGTTTTGTTTGCTTTTCTCTGCCTGACGGAGGGGGTGTGAGCAGAGGGGGCTGTTTACACAGTGGCTGTTTGCCTAGAAGATAGGACGCTCCTCTACAAAATGCCGCTTTATCGCGGTGCTTCTGTATACTTAAAAGCAGGTATTGATTTTTTGATTGTTTGCTTTTCTTAGCGAGCGCTCTCTCTGACATTATCTGCTCTTCACGGTGCTCCTTTGAAGATACGATATGTTTGCATTCTTTTAATTGTGAGAAAGAACTGCCATCTCTGTCTTGTAATGAAGCACAGTTTAAACGTTTGACTAAAGGGTGTTATTTCAGGTCTAGAGGGCTCTAATAATGTTAACAGTGTGGGAGAGTTTATAAGGGCTTAAAATATATAAAAATAACCATACAAACATATGGTTTCTACTTCGCGGATTTTCACCTATCGCGGGGGGGTCTGGAACGCAACCCCCGCGATCGAGGAGGGATTACTGTATCTTGGTTGAAGAAGGAGCGTGTTTGTTCATAAGAGCACAAGGAGCACCATCTCGAACAAAATAAATTGGCAGCTAAATTGGTGGGCACCTTGTACCTTCCATTCTTCCACTATGCGTGTGAGTTGTTCTCTACCTGGTCTAATTTTCATCTTACACATGTGTATGTTAGGTTCCCTGGTGAATATATATTATGCCTCTGTGGGTGTGTGTGTGAATGCGACCTGCCACAACCCGGTGATCCATTCAGGGTGGTTTCATTTCTTGGCCTTGATGCTAGTGAGATAGTCATACTGACATTGATTCAGTGGCTGTCATAACTGTTAAAATATCTTTTGGTCAAATTTGCACATAGATTACATTTAAAAACAGTAAAGGCAACTGAAATATCATCTGTCCAGAGTGTAAATTTGTGACTCTTCCTACATTATCCAAATTATTGGAAAAAAAAACGGTGAACATCAAATAATTTACACAGACTTGAAAAAGAGTCTGCTTTGGACTGTCTCTCTGGGCAGTTTGATGCATGATTGATCATAATGGATTTTCCACCACATTTGAAGTTGTCTGTTCACAACCAATAAAACCATTGTAAATGTGATTTTCTCAGCTCAGAAATGCAAAGGCATGTGGTTAAGTGCCCTAATGTTACAAAAAGCAAATAAGTTTCCAAGTGCCACATTTTTGTACAGCTGTTACAAATTTTTAACCCTGTCATGTCATTTAGGTTAATTTAGAGATTATTTTATTCTTGTTTACGGTGATTTATTGGGTCACAACCCATGCAAAAATGACAAATAGCATCTTTCAAAACTCAGAAATAGGAAGGTTTTTAATACAGTGACCACACGTTATGAAAAAAAAAAAGTTACATATTTTGATACATCTGCGACACACTTCAAAAACTGCCATATTGTTTCAGTTAGGTTTGCCCCACATTTGATTTTGATGGATTTTCTGTTGAATTAAATGTGTTTTCAAAGTTCACAGCCCATAAAAATATTTTAAATGTCATCTGTTCTAAAGTTATTGTCATCGGTGCTGCAGGTTAAGGTGGTAAACCATATGAAATAGGTTTGGGTGAAACACTTGATTTCCAGGCCTAAAAATAGGGTTGTTAGAATAGGGTCATAAAAGATGCCTAAGGGACAGTGTTGAGTCAGCATGTGAAGCCAATGTATGGGATAATGACAATTTCCTTCTTGTTCTTCTTCTTTTCGTTACTCCTGTTAGGGGTCACCACAGCGGATCATCTTTTTCCATATTTTCCTGTCCTCTGCATCTTTCTCACACCCACCGTCTGCATGTCCTCTTTTGCCACATCCATAAAACTCCTCTTAGGCCTTCCACTTTTCCTCTTGCTTGGCAGCTTCATCCCTAGCATTCTTCTCTCAACATACCCAGCATCTCTCCTCTGCACACATCCAAACCAATGTAATCTTGCCTCTCTAGTTTTGTCTCCAAACTATCCAACATGAGCTGACCCTGTAATGTACTCATTACGTATCCTGTCCATCCTTGTCAAACCCAATGCAAATCTTAACATCTTAAACTCTGCCACTTCCAGAGTTGCCCCCTGTCTTTTTGTCAGTGCCACCATCTCCAACCCATGTAATATAGCTGGTCTCACTACCATCTTGTAGACCTTCCCTTTCACTCATCCACCTTTGGCAACTCTACTCCCTGCATCCTGACCATTACACTGACCTGCCCCTTATTCTCACACATGTATTCTGTCTTGGTCCTGCTGACCTCTATTCCTCTTCTCTATAGCAGTGGTCCCCAACCTTTTTGACACCAAGGACCGCTTTTATTCATTTGGCAAGCAAAAAGTTTAAAAAAAAGGTGTTACTTGTTCAGTCAGATGCCATTTATCAAATATTAGATTTTGGCAGAAGCCATAAACTCATTCAATGCTGATACTTTGCAATAATAGAGAAAATAAAGAAGGATAAAAATACTTTCTCATAACACTGTATAGGCTGTTGTATTCTACATAGAAGCTGTTTAAAAAAATGTGTGTAAAAATATTGGATGAATTATGTTCTTTAATAAACATGGCTCGTTTCTCCCTTTGGTCTGGCAGTTGATTCACACTCAGACAAAAAGTTAATTTTTACATTTAATCAATTTTATTTTTATATATCAAAGTCAAATGTATTAATAAATAATTATGAGAAATAAAGTAATAAATACAGGTTGGTTACTCAGTTGTAGAATTACAATTTAGACTTAATTTTTTTTTTTTAGAAAAATAAAAGAAATTTCACAAAATTGAGACATCATTTCATCCTGAAATAACCTTGTGCAAAGAATGCAGTCAAGAATCTATACTGCTTTATAAGTGTCTGTAGCAGGACTCTGTAATACACACAGTGATGACATTCAAGCTGAGAGCTAGTAGGATGTGTCTGAAAGTACTTCACTGATACTAACATGATGTAAGTTTACAAAACATCAGCCAAAAGTAAAAGAATGTTCTGTAGTAATTGCTTTAGTGGTTTAATTTCCTTGACAGTCACAGTGCTGACATTTAAAGGCCACCGCTACTTTATCAAATTATCTACAACAGTACACCTTAGAAACTTTTACAGCTTTAGTAATTTAACTGGATATTTAATGTGAAGCTGTACAGTTCTGCCTTGTGTATAACATTTTGCTATTCTGTAGACAGTATCCTTCACATTACCTGCTATACAGATATTAAGTTGATACAAAATAACATAGATGTAAGGATCCAGTCATCTGTCATACTTTGGACAAAACTACAGTTATGGAATGGTATATTCAAATTTCCCATATGGCCTTTTATATCCATACTCACATTTGGATGACCCTTCACTGTGTGACAAAATTAAAAGTTCCACTGTAGTGTACACAATTGGTAATAATAATAATGTAATATAAAAGGATGAACAATTATGAAAGATACTAAGAATTACATTTTACATAATACAAATCTGAAAACAAGGAAAAATGTTTCTGAATTATCAAGAATCAAACACTCCTTTTAAGAATGACATAGAATTGTTACTTGCAGGTTCCCAGGCATGTCAGACAGAGCTGAAGCTGGGCTCTCAAGCTTTGTACACATTTAGCTTTCAGCATCATGATCTCTTCTAGCTTGTGAACATACTCAGCAAAATCCTAAAGGAGAAGAAGCAGAAAGAACCATTTACCTTTAAACAAGCTAAATGAAACTTACAAATGCTTAATAATTTGTTATGAAAGAGATACAGAGACACATCATGAGCTTGTTCCCTCTGAATTCTGGTTTGGCGTGGTTTAGGTGTTCTCAATGTTTGCATGTGGTTCATCACTTACATTGGTCTGTTCCATTAAAAAAAATGAATAAATTTTAACTACGAGTGGGGAACACAGCTGCAAGATTGATATTCCTTTAAATTAATTTTCTGGTACTTAATTTAATTAACTACAACTTCAACTTATTTTACTCTATATATTCAGGAATTTTGCATTTACAAAGTGTACATCTGCTGAAGAAATTTTATTCTGTGGGAATGTAACAGTACAAAATGCAGAAAAGCCTAATGTCTTCAGCACAAAAATACATTTTTAATGTTAGTTTTGTTGTTAAGTTTGGGAATTAGCCCCAATCAACAAAACAATGACATAGAATATATTATGAATAACCAAAAATGCATTATCAAATGCCCACAGATAAAGTTTTACTATTTTAAAGTATTAAAAATACAAGGATTAACTTTCTTTTACTGTTTTGAAATAAAAAAAAGCATAACATTAACATATTCCTTATAGAAAACTGATGTTCCATATATCAAAGTGAAGGCCAGACATTATTCTTTCAGATGACATTAGAGCACAGAGTATAAATATTACATCAAAATAAACTGTAGTAGTTTCACTAAAATAATTAAATTTATTAAGTAATACATTAGAATCAACATTATTTATAATTTCCTTTGATCACCATAACCTGGAGAAGAGCAGAAATAAAAAATTCTGTGCCTTAAGAAGAAATAAAAAAAAAATTGGAAAAATGCAGGTTCATGCAATGTTTACATCATCAGTTACAAAAGCAATGAGAAGCAATGGCACTGTTTTATTTTCTGACTAAAGTCTAAGCAAACGACTCCCATTCACATTCCCCCAACTCACTAGTATGAACTGTTTGACCAGTTGTAATCTCAAGTACTGTGGTATATGACTCAGCCTAACCAGCTTTTTCACAGTGCTGCACAAGGGTGGGAGGACTAATTTGAAGAGTTGCAAACGCATATACATTTTAAAAACAAAGTATACAGTTTTATTTAAATTACAGCTTTATTTTATGATACAACACCTGTGCTTTGTAATGATACCATGTCAACAATTATTTGGGAAACACAAAGAAACATACAATACCTTTCTAGTTACAGCTATTTTAGCAAACAGACAAGCTTAACTAACAAGGGTCTTATTTGCATAGCACGTGATAAGTCATTCAAGAATAACACATAATGGACCATTCAAAAGCTGACTGACTGGGAACTTGACTTATCTGACTGGGAAATGACCCACCTGTCACTTTGATATGAAAATAAACTGCCACATTGAAGACAAGTGAACGATGACCAGCAAACATTTAGAATGTTCTATCATGCTCCTCATTGTTTCCTCTGTTAACTGAGAACTTCCAACTATTTTGTCTCCAACATTACAACAACATCATCATCTTGAGGGGTCTGGGAGAACAGGTAACACAGTTGCGCTTTTGCAGAGTGCTGCACCGTGGCCCAGTTTCAGACTAATTCAAATGGTGTTCATCCAGTCCTTAAAAAAAGACTAAAGGTGCTTCATTTCTCATGGTAAAATGTCATAATTGAAAGTAAAGAAGGATCTATATACTGTAGGAACAAGTTAAGAAAAATAAAATTCAACAGTAGCCAAATCTTAAGAACTAGGCTTACTAATGCACCTAGATGTGGAAAGTAAAATTGGACATATAAAGAAACAAAGTACATTTCTTTTTGGAACTTTTCTCACTTTTGGTGACAGTAAATTATATCCTTATTTTATCGGTGGGAAAGTTTTGCTTGCCTCAGAAGTATTGTGCCAAAGGCACTGAACATACAGCTGTATTCGACAACACTTCTAAACATTTCTCTTGCTTCCTATAAAAGTTATGAAGGAAGGAGGTGTTCACTACAGTATTACCCTACTAGTCATCATAGTCATTTATACTGAAATTCCTTGTGTCCACAATGCAAATGATATATACCAGGTTTGATAAAGCACCTTGCATCAGTCATCGCATTTCAAAATGTGAACTAAGGTTTTCCTCAAGTTTTACAATTAACCAGTATCTGAAACTGTTAATTAAGTTAGGTGAATCAGACATACTGTACTTCAGGGGAATCTCAGCCTCAAATTCTTGAGGAGAATAACCATATCGCACTGTAGCAGTCACAGTGCCACTAAGATTCATGCCAACATAGGGAGAGTGATTTATTTATTTTTTCGGTGGGGCCTCAGGAATGTACCCAGCCTTGGCCCAATTCACACACACTCACTCAAGAGAGACACTGTTACACAACAGATTAAATCAATAATTAAGTGGTATATTTAATGAAAAACAGAAGGTAAAATATTACTAAACAACAAACCAAAACAATCACTCCCCCAACTCCCACACATAACAAAATCCGTAAACAATGACAAGCACGACAAACACTCATGACAAAGTCCAGAGCACAGTTCAAACGTAAAGGCAAAAGATAATTGGAGAGTGGAAAATCCTGTGAACAGTACACTGAAAGGAAT
>NW_024381161.1:0-6874 GCF_016835505.1 Polypterus senegalus | reverse complement strand
AGCAGCTGATCGAAAGAGAATTATCGAATACGTTTTTGGGACACCTGTCTCCCCACTGCAAAACTTTTTTAAAGCCTTTCCTGAGGCCCTCACGGTTCGAAAACAGTTTCATCCCAAGAACTTTAAATGCACTCAACTTGACCTTTTGTAGAACTGTTTGTACTTATAAGCAATCACCCCATGAAACTTGCACTATATTATAATATAGTTATAATACCTGAGCCCAAAAAGCTGAATTTCATATGATGATTATATCTTTTTTTATGGTAAAATGCAAAGATATGTTTTTTAAAATTTAAACAGATAAATTTTAACTTCATTTAAATAATCTATATTTTTTACGGGGAGGTCGTGGAAGGATAGAAAAAAAAACATGTACTACTAAGATATTTCAATGTTCCAAACCTTTGAAGAACCCCCAAGCCAGATGGCTTAACTTCATTACAGAGCTGATTGTGTGGGTTTTATTGGGAAAGAAAAGCAGGGCTGCAGTGGTGGCTACACCAATATATTTAAATATAAAACAAAAAGAGAAAAATCAAGAAAAAACGAGCAAAAATTTTCGCAAAGTTAAATGTTTGTGTCGAGACAGGCGTATGCAGGCCCGAAGGAGGGGCCCACCACCGATAAGTATTACTGACTTTGGGGGGGCTTATGGACACCGATTTTTCCTCGCCCAGTGCCACCACAACCCTAGGACCCCTGAGTATTGCTGCAATAAATTATTTACAAGTGAAAAAAAGTTTAATAATGTTTTTTAAATCATCAAAAAATATCAGATACATTAGTTTTTTAGTTATTCAGGGGCTGTAATATCACAAATGTAATGGATTTGTGTCCAGTTGGAGGAAGAGACCCAGTTTAAGAAGCAAGTAATGATTCCCAATAGAGCAAAATAGAAGATCAAATCAAAACAAAGCATTTAACGGTACTTAATTACATGATTTGGGTTAATTATACGAAAGATGAAGTTTTATGATGTTCTACTTTAATGACAAAATAAACAGGATTAAATTGTTGAGATTAAAGGGCCATTTCGGTTTTTTCCCCACTGGGGCCTTTTTTTTTCTGCCCCCCAATAAGCTTTCATATGACACAAGATTGTTTACAACCCTTTTCATGGCATTTGGATGTGATTTTTTGTTTTTCCCGATGGCGATTTTGAACGTATTTTCAAGTTTCCCCAAACACGCTTATGTCACTGAAATTTCCCTTTTGTTGATTATACCAGGGGTTTATTTGAACAAATATGTTTTTTCCCTTTACCCCCTTGGTATTCACTGAAATTTTATTTTTCCCCCGGGTTTTTCCCATTGTTTTTCACAGAAGGTTTTAGCTTAACATTTTATTCATTTGCATATTCAAAGAGGGAATTTGGGAGGAGTTGGGGGATAAAGCGCTGCAAGTATTTTCATGCTGATGATTTATGTAGTGGAAGAACTTAAGTTGGGGGAAAACCTGCATCTGGATTTTTTTTTCGGAAATTTTGCTTTTGTGCTTACCCCTGTTATATGGCAAGTTCCCATGCTATACATGAGGCCCCCCGTTGGCCAAAAAAAATTGAAGTTTTCAGAAAGAAAAGCAGTTTTTTAAATTTTGTGACAGAATAGAATACAAAGCCAGAAAAATATATTTCATTTGGTTCAATAGGAAAATGGTGAAGTAAACATGGTGGCAATCCAGAAATTTTTGAAGATCATCTGTTTACTTATCTTTTCATGCATTGCATTTTCTCAATGTTTGGCTACTGGTTTGAAGCAATTAAAGAAAGGCAAAAAAAATCTGTTCAGAGACATTAATTGACCACTGATGAAGAAAGAGGGGAATGAAACCTGCAGCCACTGTGGCCCCCAAGGTTCAGTTTTTAACCCCCATCAAAATGGAGCCCTGAGTAATGTGAAGACAGCAGGTAATATAAATTTGTTTTAGATGTCGAAAATTTTTTCCCAATATAAGACAAAAAGAAAACAAAAATGCTTTCTGCATTCTTTGGGCCCTTTAAAATAAACAAGGTTTTCCAGAAGATTCATAAAATATACGTAGAGTCACATCCATGATTTTGGCCTCCCCAAAGTCCAATGGTTTTTGTTTGCCTCTAGCTGGGTTTTTTCTGAAAGTGTTGGCACCCAAAACATTTGGGGACGTTTATCCTAAAATGAAACAAAGCCAGGGTTTCACTTCTTTTTGTTTCTGTTTTAAGGGGAACAACTACAAAAAGGGGGAACCCCCACATTTAAATTGATACGGATCTCTAGGGGGCCCCATTACCGCTTGATGTGTCTGATTTAGATGTTATTTACACCCTTTTCTTTACCTTGATAGTAAATAAACACCCCGGGGCGGGAGACCGGGATGTTGTGCCCACACTGGTACCATCCTTCATTTTCCTTTTGAGATGGATATCATACAGTAAACCCTTCCTGCTGAAAGTTGTCACTGATAGATCCTGTGGTCTTAAATAGCCCTGTGGCCCACCGGGACACGAAATGAAATTTTTCCAACCGTTTTGACATGGTTTTATGCTGCCCATATGGCAACAACAGTCACAGACTGATTTAGTGAACCAATCACCTCCTGTGGTCCAGAGAAGAATTCATTCTGTAATGACAGGGACAGGTATCAACTGTGTTGTTACTAAATTTAGTTTTTTTTTTAAATTTTTATTTTTTTTAACTGTAAATTTGTAAAACAGTTTAAGAGGCCGTTCAAACTGTCAATGGAGCATAATCACTGATGAGCGACGCTGATGAAACAAAAATTTTTTGAGCATCTGTAGATAGAAAGTAGCATTCCCTTAGAAATATAATTTTGCACCCCAAAATGGTAAAAGGACAAAGAAGAAAGAAAAATTAGATGGATCATTAAATGAAGGTTAGATAAAACAATGCAGCATGTCCTAAACTGTTTGTCATTCAGGGAAATATGGGACCTTACAATCAAACAAAGTTTGGGGATCGCCAGAAGCGCAGAATGCGCAAAGAGATATTTTGTTTATTTATGTCCCCTTACTTCAGTGTATTTTTAACTGGCTAAAATAAACAAAGTTCATTTGTATGAAACGAAGTGTTAGGGACAAATCAGAGATCAAAAATAAGCAATAATTCATAAAGAAAGGGAAGATTCTGTTTACACGACAGTATATAAAAAAATCAAATTTCAAAGTGGTTTTGAAGCTTAAGAATTATGTAAAGAAGTTAAAAAAAAGATGAAAAACGGGAAAACTTATTATCATCGGGAAAGGGGGAACAATATTGAGAAGCATAATAACGTAATTTTTTTAATCAACAGAAAAAAAGTTTGGCTTAATTTTTTTAATTGATTTAGGAAATCCCTCATTTGACAGTCAAAAATTTTTTTTTTAAGCAATAAAAAAAAATATAATAGGTAAGGTCATTGAAAATTAAATTATTTATCAATATTTTTTATTATTTAAAATTATTGTGGTATAAATATAGGTATATTTAAAAATGTTAAATTTTGGAAAAACCCATGAGTGTGCCTTTTTAAAAATGAAAGAATTTCTGTACCTTTACGGGAAATACACTGAATGTGTCAAAATGTTTCCCTTTTTATTCCACATTTGTACCAGCCTTCATCATCTGCCTTGAGACCCCATTGTCACTCTAAATTTTTTTGCTGTGTTACTGAAGGGATTCTTCGCTTGCTTTGCAGTATCATTTCCACTAGAGTGTTGCATGCATCAGACCCCACTTGCACCAGTATTTCACTTTTATTTTTACTCCATTCATTGAGGCACACAATTGTCACAGTTGCCCCCTCCTGCCCCATCACCTCTTCTGGTGCAGACAGCACATCTTCGGGCCCTGAAAGATTTAGGGTCTGATTTGGAGTAGTGGAATATTATAAAAAAAAGGGGAGGAAGTGAGGGAAAAAACGCACATACACACCAAGGAAGCACACGAATTTTTAAGTTTGTACAATGAGGTATTTAAACTAAAGAGGAGTGATACACTTAAGCTCATGAGAAAAAAGACAAGTTCTAGTATATGAAAAAAATTAAAAATTTGAGTCAAATCAATCAATACCCAGTGTGTGTGACTGTTCAATCCATCAGGTTATAAATCATTAAAAACAATAAAAAAAACACAATTTTCCATATTTAATTGTGACAAAAGCACTGTAAAAAACACTTTTTTACCTACTTTTTACTGTGATGTGTTATTGCTTTGTGTCCTTTTTTACTGATTGGCTGAAATAATCTTTTAAATTTCTGGCTGTTTTTTTAGGCTTTATTGTCAGAAGAGCATATAAAGAGTGTTTCTGGGGATAGCATATTGTTGTAGGTGACTTGGGCTGTAAAAACATGACTTAAAAAAAATAGTGAAAAAACCCGTAAAGATTTAAAACCTAGCATCTTTCTGCCAGTTTAGGGGGATCATTTGTTCTACTTATTACTGATGGATGGATTAGTGGAAGAATACGTAATTTTTTTTTAGTCAATGAAGTAAGTTTTTCAAATCCTGACTTGAAAGAAAACAAATCAGTGGCCCGATAGCACCATATTATTGGGGTCCACAAGTCGTTAGGGGGACGGGGGACTAAGGCGGAATGAGGTGGGTGGCAGATGGGCCAAGTGAAGGTGCTGCAGCTCTAATGGGGTATCGTCATTATCCAACCCCTTTTTCCTAACACAGGGTCAAGGCTGCTGGGGCCCAAACCCAGCAAACAAGGGGACAAGGCAGGAACAAATTCCCCCGGGGGCCATACACCGCAATATCTAGACTGTCTTAAATTTAACTCCCAAAGGATATGTAAAAAAGAATTAAGCCTTTAACAACAGGCACAGAACAGTAGTATAAACATTAGTAGGAACAGTCTTTTTAAATTGCAAGGGGGCTTTGTTGTAAATGCATCACTGTATTTTTTGCCATAATTTTCTCTCAGTAATACTGGTTTGTATTTCCGAAAAAGCCAATTTTTCCGACAGTAATACAGTGGAATCCCTCATTCCCCCTAATTCCCCCTCCAAACTTGGGACCCATTTGGTCGGGTGTGTGTTTTTTAAGCACGCCAGCATATATATATATATAGTGGAAAAAACAGCCCAGCTACAGAAGGAGACACACAATGTCCAAAAATACACCGCTTATTTCTTTTTCTTTTACCCCAACACAGTGCACCAAAAAAGCCACACTAGCCTGTCCTTTTTTTTATTTTTCCTTCTTCTCGCCGCCTTTTATCCCCCACGCAAGCTCTTCCTCTGCCCCTGATTGTGGCTCCTGAATGGAGGAGGTGGCCCTTTTTTTTACAACCAATGTGCTCCAGGTGCGACTGATAACTTCGCAGACCCCCGGGGGGGAAGTTGGGACGGGGACCTGGAAGCACCCCGGTGCATTTTGGGTTCCCCTTTCCCCACCAGGAAGTACCGCCATCCAGGACTGAATCATCCAGGCACCCCTGAACACCAACAGGGTTTAGTTCCAAGCTTCCAGTCCATGCCCATGTAACCGGCTCCCTTGGCCCCAGGGGGAAAATATTTCCCTCTCCCATCCTTCCTTCCAGGCATCCCTGTGGTGCAATGGGGTTTTTTTTTTTTAAAAATTTTTATATATATATATATATATATATATATATATATATATATATATATTTGTGTGTGTGTGTTTGTGTGTGTTACTGTAATCCATCTGGACAAAGATAAATTTAGCTTCTTCAAATTTTTATGCAAAAAAGTGAATATCAGAATATCTAGATTGTCAGTCAGTCAGTCATTATCCAACCCGCCAAACCAACACAGGGTCATGGGGGCTACTGAGCCAATCTAGAAACAAGGCACAAGGCAGGAAAAATTCCCAGGGAGGGTGCCATCCCAACCAATATCTAGACTGTCTTAAATTTAATTACCCAAAGGATATGTAATATTAGACATTGCCCTATAAAAAGGCTTAGAACAGTAGTGCAAAAATTTGTAGGAACAGTCCATATTAAATGGCAAGGGGCCTTGTATGTTTGTGATATGGGGCCCCTGTATTGTGTGCCCTTTTAATTTTCTCTGTAATACTGGTTTGGATTTTAAAAAGCCTGTAATTTTGCCTGACAGTAATAAGTGAACCCCTTTTTACATATAATTCGCTCCAAAAATCTGGTTGTACCCCCGGTCGTGAACAAAAGTAATTTCCCATAGTATTTGTATTATTTGTGAAACAATTAATCCGTTTTTGACCGTATGCTGTTTGGAAATATATATTTTTTACTTTTTCACAAATATAGTTAATTTTACCATTAAAAGAGTAATAGTAAACAAATGTAAAAAAAAACTGAATAACACTAAGAAAAAACCCAAAAAAACAGAGAAAACTAACACTGCAAAGTTTCTATAGCCAATTTAATAAACAATCAAGAAAAGTAAATTGAAAAATGCACCCCCTTGTGTGTGTGTGCCCTCCGGGGGTATGTGTGTGTGTGTGTTCTCACCGGGGGTGTGTGTGTCTGTCTCCCCAAGGGTGCCTGTGTGTGGTTTTGTCTCAAAGGGGTTTGTGTGTGTGGCTCTCAGGCCCCCTGTGTGTGTGTGTTGTTGTCGTTGTGTGTGTATTTGTCGGGCGGGGCCTGTGTGTGTGTGTTGTCTCCGCATTTTTTTTGGGCTGTCTCGGTGAGCCTGTGTGTGTGTGCTGTTTTGCCCTGGGTGTGTGCCTGTTCCGCCACCTTTTTGTGCTGTCTGTCTCGCCTCCCGCCTGTGTGTGTGTGTGTTTTCTTCGTCTGTTCCTTTGTGTGTTTCGCCTGGGCGCCTGTGTGTGTTCTGTCTCCGGGCCCTGTGTGTGTGTTGTCTGTTCTGGTGTGTTGTCCACGCCGACCCGTCTGTGTGGCCCTTGTCTGACTCCCCCCCCCGGGGGGGCCTTGTGGTTTTGTGTGTCTG
>NW_024381160.1:0-2335 GCF_016835505.1 Polypterus senegalus | reverse complement strand
TACTGTATCATCACAGTAGGAAAATACAGAAGAAAAGCAAAAAAAAAGACACTGCTATCAATCTCAGCAGCTCCTCTTTACTGTTCTTTTGTGAATTCACAAAAGAAAGAAAACTGCTTGCAAGACATTTAGTGAATACTTATCACTACTTGTGTGAGTGCACAGTTATGGAATTACCACAGAATCTGTTTAAAGAATGGATATGCACCAGTATTCAAATTAATTTTGCACTGTAAAATTTAGAGCACTTTCCTTTAAAGCAAGGTGTGAAGTTTGTCTTGGCATCTAAGAGAGCCCATCGTGATGCTGAAAGTGTGGAGGGATCACAACATACAAGGCAGGCTATGAAGATTTAGGACCAATTTGAAAGTAACTGCAGTTTCCTAAAGTATATTAGTGCAATGTCCAGCTCCTTTAACATCTCTGCCATCTCAAATCTCTTTTAATGAGATGTCCGCTGCCTTTGACACTATTGACCATGAGATATTGCTGATGCGGCTTGAACATCTTGTTGGGCTTAAAGGGGCTGCTCTTAACTGGTTCAGGTCATATTTAACTGGTAGACACTTTTCAGTGACTTTAAATTCCTCTTTTTCGTCTACTGCTTCTCTTAAATGTGGTGTTCCTCAGGGATCCATTTTGGGTCCTATTTTATTCTCTGTATACCTTCGCCCTATTGGAGCTATTTTTAGGAAATGTAACATTTCTTTTCACTGCTATGCTGATGATACACAGGTTTATATTCCTGTCTGCAACTCTGCAATAAATCAACTGCACAACTGTCTGTCTGAACTAAGATCTTGGATGGCTAATAATTTTCTTGATCTGAATCAAAATAAAACAGAGGTGCTTATAGTTGGTCCATCAGCTAAAGCCCAAATTGATCTTGGACTTCTCGGCTCTTTCTCTGTCTTTTACAAACCTCAAGTCCGCAATCTTGGTGTTATCTTTGATAGTAACCTCTCTTTTGAGAAACAAGTTAATTCTGTAGTCAAGAGTTGCTTTTTCCAGCTCCGTCTATTAGGTAAGATAAAGCCTTTTTTATCTTCTAGGGATCTTGAGAAAGCTACTCATGCTTTTATCTTTTCTTGCCTTGATTACTGCAACTCGCTGTATTCTGGGATTATCAAATCCCTGATACACAGATTACAGTTGGTCCAGAATGTTGCCTCTCGCTTTCTGGTTGGGGCAAGAAAGTCTAACTCTGTTTCTCCTATTTTAGCTTCTTTATACTGGCTGCCTGTCAGTTTTCAAATTGATTTTAAAATCTTGTTGCTAGTTTTTAAATCTTTACATGGACTTTCTCCTGCCTCTTTATCTGAATTGTGTGCTTTACACCAGCCATCCAGAGTGCTTAGATCTTCTGGTCAATTGTCTCTTGTTGTCCCTCGTACCAAGTGTAAAACTAAGAGGGACAGAGCGTTTGCAGCTGCTGCTCCTCGCCTGTGGAACTCTTTACCAAATCACATAAAGGAGTTGTCTACAATTGAACTGTTCAAAACGAGATTAAAGACTCATTTCTATTCACTTGCATTCTGTGACCTTCAGTAATACTGATGGTTTCCTCACTGAGATTATATAACATTACTTCTATTTATTATTTATTTTATTTCTATTTATGTTATTTGTTTGTTTTCTTTTATTCGATTATTGTAAAGCACTTTGGCCACAGCATTCCTATGTTGTTTTAAATGTGCTATATAAATAAATTGACATTGACATATACTTTTGCACTCCGTAAAGAATTGTCTTTTCTCCTTAAGATTTTGTGTGTATGCCTATTATACTGCTCCTCAATTAAATGCACATTTATTTCAGAGAGGAGAAGGCTCTTTGTGTCCACTTTTAATAAATAACAATTGAGTATTCTCCTTCCAATCTTTGCTCAGTGTTTGTTCATAATTTAAACCAGTAACCCAGTGCAGACTTGATTGCAATGGCATCCGCCTGTTCCTTTATGGAGCTAAACAGTCAATAGATATTTTGCCATTTGGGTGAAGAGGTTAGCACAACAGCATCCACACCATTGTAGCTTTAGAGATAATGAGTGAATTTGCAACCTTCAGAGTGATGGAAAATACTGAGGACATGATGAAGGCAATCTGAAAAGATCTGGTGGGCATCAAAACTTGGAAAATATTTATGAATTGCAAGTTAACATGGGTAAGTGCAAATTACAACATGCAAGGTATAGGCACATTCATTATATATACAAAATACAGAAGATTATTTTTTGTTATTGTTGAATTATTTTTCATCTGTTTTTATTTTTATGTATTTTGCTTGTAATGATCTAATTCTTATTATTGTTTTTTCTAGATTTACCTATTGTGTA
>NW_024381159.1:0-25282 GCF_016835505.1 Polypterus senegalus | reverse complement strand
GGGTTTAGGACCCATTGCTGACATGGGGAATTTTACCTGTTGTTACCGGAAAACCCTGCTGTGGGGGTCCTGTAGTTCAAACCTAGCATGTCTGAGCCAGCAGCATAAACCCACTAAGATACTGTGCCTTCCCCATCTCAGATTCCAGCCATTAAATTTCTGAGACAGCCTGCTTGGCAACAGTGGGCACAAGAATAGAACTGACCATGGATAGGAGAAAGTTCATCATAGAATACCCTGAAAATATCCTTTATGGTGAACACAGGTTGCCAGAGTGGTATGGCTCTTAAGGTAGGTAATGTACTGAGCGTATGCAATACGTGCGCTTAAGGACACTGCTGGGACACAAACAGTGTACTGACTATATCTGTATGGATTCTTTAAGAAAATCTGGAGGATTCCACCAGCTGGCAGTGTGAGAAATCTTTACGTTGAGAAAACAACGTCTGGTTTTGATGTGTTGTGAGTCGGGGAAGAAAGATGTTAAAGATAACAATTGCTTGCATTTGAAGGTGCAAAAAAAAAAAAAGATGGCAACAGCAGCACAGAAGATGGTACATGAGAAATTTAAAAGTATCGTATCATTACAATGGGAATATGAAATACATAAATTGCTTATGTGAGAAATGAATGAAGATAAGCACCATAAATACATTCACATGTCAGCATCTAAGATTAATAATTTACTTCACTACATCAAACAGTTCATCAAACGTCGAAGCACACACATTGATCCTGTTGGAGGTGCATTAGCGGCTTCTCGTCAAATGTTAATATTAAACAACGACTTTGACATCACAACAAAACTTGAGCGCACACACCACCCACAGTTTTGCAGGTACTGCATCTGCGTGTGTCGGCGTTCATTTCTGAAATTTGCTCAGAAGAGCGCGTCAAAACAACGCTGGGAGCGCGTGGCAGCCATGATGCATGCGTGTAAGTGTTCTGAGTGTGCAGTATAAACCAGCTCTAATGCTGCCAACTCACCTGGACCTTTCTTCAGTGCGCACCTGGTCTGCCTTCTGTTTGTGGTTTTACTTTGTTTGTTTCATCCATTTGCACAAAGACAGCTGGTTAGCTTAATTATCAACTCTAAAATAGCTTATTTTGAATACATCGTAAAAAATGGACTGGGATCTCATCCTTGCCTAGGTTGGCCTTATATCCATTACTGCTGGATAGTAAATGCCCTCAATTGATTGGCATCACAGCACTCAATCAGCCATCATTAAGACAAAACATAAATGAAGGCCATAATTTCAATATAAATGAAATATCAAATAAACAACAATGAAATACTAAAACTCCAGATAGTGTTTCCCCAAGTCATCTGTCTCTAACTTGCTGGTTGGTGAATCATCTCTCTTCTGCCCTTGACTAAACCTCACACAGGTACCAACAGGCTAAAGCAGGACAAGGACAGGTACAAGACAAGGTTTTTCATTTTATTTTTCTTTAAACTCTGAATGAAAACTCAAGCTGAGCTCGTGGCTCAAAGCATTCACCCACAGGCATAATTTTGAATGCAGTTCCAACGAAGCCAAGCCCTTAAACTCTTTAAGCATACCCTTTCAGCCTTTGCACTTTGCCTGATGCCACCTCAGACTGTGCCTGGGACTTTAGAGCTGTTCCACCATCTGCCCAGATTTGAAGACGTTTCAAGATTTACACTGTTTAAGCCAAATCCATCAGCTTGATGCTGTTTAAATCACTACCCACTGTTAATGCTTTGTCAGCCTGTGCCAAAGGCTTTATATTCTTTCTTTTTCTGCCTGGGACTTGATGTCATGTCCCTATCCTTTGAAAAATATTTCTGGTGCTTCCAATGCACAGAGCAATATATGTGTAATCTTCACTGTACTTGATGCAGTTCAAACCTTTGCCAGCACTTACCATATTCTTCTTCGTCTTCTTTATAGTGTTTCAGCATCTGAGCATACCTAAATGCCATTTCAGCCTGTGCCCAAAGCTTTGTACCCTTTCAACCTCTGCCAAGGGCATGGCGTAATTTCTACTTAAGGTCTGATTCAGTTACAGTCTGTACTCTAAGTGTCTGGTACTCCTTCAGCTTCTACCAATAGCTTGATGCTATTTTAGCCTGAGACATGTCTACTTCGTGTTTCAGGTTCATATAAAAACACAATGCCAATTTAGCTTCCACCCAGGGTCTGGTGCCATTTTGGTTTGTACCCAAGGCTTTATCTCTTTAGATCTTTGCCAAGGGGCTCTAATGCCAATCAGATATTGCTCAAAGCCTTATTCTCTTTCAGGCTGTCCCCAGAGTGTGATTGCTTTTCAGTTGTTGGCAACAGCCTGATGCAGTTCAGTTTGAGCCCAGGGCAAACATTCTGTATTAAGAGGTGATGCCACATCATCCTGCACAGGCTTTGTAGCCCTTTCATGCTCTAACAACGAATCAGGTTATTTATAATGTCTAAGGTTTTGTCAGATGTCTTCCTTACTCTTTATAAGCCTTCCACTCCTTGCTTTTGTGCCATTTCAAGACCATATACTCTTGACCCCATGCTGTAGGAGTTTATGCCATTCAACCACGTCAGAGATTTACACTATTTTGGCTCTTGTCCATTGCTGATTCCATTTTATTCCATGCCCCAGAGTGTGTTGCCACTTTACCTGTGCCCAGATCTTCATAGTCATTCATAGCCTGTTGCCACTTTAACCTTCTTCAAAGATTCATACTGTTTAAGCTGCTGCCTGGGGTTTGATGCCATTTTGGCCTGTACCCCAGGTTTCTTACTACTTCTGCTTCAATCAAAGTGCCACGCTACTTTAGCCTATGCCAGTGCCTTTATATAATTGCATCCTCTATCTGCAACTGATGCTATTTAAGTTCCTACCAAGAACTTGACGTCATTTCAACTGCGTAAGACCTTCATACAATTTCATCTTCTATGATCTGGATCTGATGCCGTTTCAGCCTGTGCCCAAAGCTAGCTACAGTTTCAGCCACTCCAAAAACCTGATATGGGATTATTTCTGTCCAGGGTTAAATGCAGATCCCTAGAAATAGAAAGTTTCAATAAGAATGAAAAGCTAACGGTAATTTATCAATGTGAACTTTTAAAACTTTTCTCATGCTTTTCTACCACATTGACTTGTGTGAAGAAGTATGCGCCATTACACTGTAATGGACTCTGCTGTACAGCCAGTAACAACAACAACAACAACAACACAAAGGGCACCATGTAGTGCCAGTGTGCAAAGATCTTGAGCTCAGATGGACTTTTGCTATTAGAAATGTACAAATGTAAGTGGGCCACTTGAGAGGTCAGATGGCCTGGACACCTGGAAAGAGAGCCACTTTAATTTGTCATTGTGTGATTTATTGCTTTAAGGTCCTTGTTTAAACGTTTGACTCTGAGAAGGAATCATTTACAAATTGCATCACCCTATAAAACATGTCTGATATGCGAGTGTTGGAGTTTAGCTACTAAGCATTTCATAACATATTATACTATGTATAAAATGTAATGTGACAAATACACGTTTGATTTGGATATGGACACAGGCACAAGCTGCCACCTCAGCATTACTTTCAAGGGACAACTCTGCACAATTTTGAGCCCTATATATTGTAAAGAGGTGTAAAATGTTCTTGAATATTTTGTTTTGTTCAAAAGTAACACTGTTGTTTTTGTTAATGATTATATATGTATTACAGCAGATTTTTTATAAATAAGATGGTTGCTTCTGATTAGACACGGTGCCAGTGTAATGCTGCTGCCTCCAGTTAGGAGACCCTGTTTCTTCGGTCACTCCTGCGTGGAGTTGCATGTTCTCCCGATGTCTGCTGGGTTTCCTCCACAGTCCAAAGACATGCAGGTTAGGTGCATTGGCAATCTAAATTGTCCTAGTGTGTGCTGCTTGTGTGTGCCAGCAGTGGGCTGGCACCCTACCAGGTTTGTTCTGCCTTGTGCCCTGTGCTGGCTGGGATTGGCTCCAGCAGACCCCTGTGACCCTGTGATAGTATATAGTGGGTTGGAAAATGACTGAGTGACTGACTGACTGTTTCTGATTAAGAGTCGGGACTCTGCCAGCCACATCATTTTGAACCATCAGGACACTCTTCAGCTTTGCCTGCTGAGCTCTGGGTTTCCTTTCTGGATCATTTAGCATATTTTTAAGTGCAATAAAAAGTACAGTTTTCCATCCTTGGTGCACTGCGGCATGTGAAGAATATTCCAGATGTGCCTGTTTTTTTTTCTTGGACTTGCACTCTACGCAGCAATCTGTGTTCAGACCGTTCCAGTGGTTTCTGGATGAGCCACCCAGAGCAGCCTGCCAGCGTTTGGAAACTACAGACGCCTTGTGACTTTGTTGACTTGTTTTTTTTCTTTGTTTCTGGCCGACGACGACCTCTATAATTTAGTTAGGGTGAATGAAACTGCATTAGCACCAAAACCGTCTCTCCCTTGAGGTGGAAGGCTTATTTAGGCTTTTCTTAGATGTACTTTGGATTAATTAATAATTCCCCACAAATACAAATCTGTCTTTTTAGAATGAGGCAATGACACAATTTAAAAGCTGTAATCTTTTACCTTTAAGTTTTCCCCCGAGTACAGACAGGGGAGACACAGTAAGCATATAGGAAAAAAAGTGCACAAATTTGTGGACTTCAGCTCCAAATGTACAATTCTGTATAGTGCCTATCCAGCAGAACAACTTGTACTTAGATGGTGATCAACACTGGACACTGGGCGCATTAAAACAAAGTTCCAGCTTCTCCATGTCACTTGTGCACCAGGCAAAAGCAACAATAGATGCTGAAAGGTCATGCGAAAAGACAATTTACCCTGGGGATTAATACAGGGCAACAAATACCAAAAAATGCAAATAAAATTGTGAAGGAGCTTTATGTGTAAATGGAAAATACCTGGTGCATGAAAAGAATCCAGTGACTGACACTTACATGTCACATACAGTACACACCTTCACCATGATGTCGTGGTGTTGCTGTTGTTTCTGGATAGGCATCAGACTTGCTGTTCTGGCAAAGATGTTCACCTTGCAAGTCAGCTTTAAACTCCAATTCTGACATCATAAACCATTCAAATGCAAAATCCTCTGTTGGAATAAAAAAAAAAAAATCCATTCTCATTCATGAAAATGCATGCAAAATCCTCCACGCTAATACAAAAATACCTCTCATTATTTCATTTCTAGGACAACCAGTTTTTTTTTTTTCCTGGCTTGTATTTTTTCTTTTTATTGTTGTTTTATTCAGTTCTTCTGTTCCTGTTGTGTGTTACTTCTGTCGGTTTCACTTATCATTTGTTCTTTGTGTTCCATTTTTGTAAATGTGCTTCCATCCCATATGCATTGTGGGTGGAGCCTAGGAGGGTGGAGCCACTTGTCCCTCTCTGATGTCACTTGACAGGCGAAGTGGGACTCAGCAGCAGTTCACTGACTTAGCAGGCATTTATATTATTATTGCTATTACATTTGGCCTTTTTTTAATTGTTTTGATTCTGTCTCGGGTGGCATGGTGGCGCAGTGGGTAGCGCTGCTGCCTCGCAGTTAGGAGATCCGAGTCCTCCCTGCGTGAGGTTTGCATGTTCTCCCCATGTCTCCATGGGTTTCCTCCGGGTGCTCCGATTTCCTCCCACAGTCCAAAGACATGTAGGTTAGGTGCATTGGCGATCCTAAATTGTCCTAGTGTGTGCTTGGTGTGTGTAATGCGTGTTGCGCACCCTGCGTGGCTGGCGCACAGCCAGAGTTTGTTTCCTGCCTTGCCCTGTGTTGGCTGGAATGGCTCCAGCAGACCCTGTAGTTAGGATATAGCGGGTTGGACAATGGCTGGATTAATGGATGGATGGATGATTCTGTCTCTATCTAGAGATATTGTTTTGGGATTTTAAACTTCATTTTGCTTTTGCGCTTCTTCTGCTCTTTTAAGCATTTTTCATCATGCTTGCTTATTTTTTTTTACCTTCTTTCATAACTGTCTTCTATAATTTAGATTCTCATTCCCCTTTTGATTACAAATCAGAGTTTTACAGGTTCTCTCCCTAATAAGCAATTTTGTGAAAACATTGAACCTTGAAAACCAACTCATAATTTATAGGCTTGTCTAGGTCAAAGCCTGCAGGTATAGTTGGGGTCTGGCTGGCTTTGGGGGCCTCTTCTGGCTTGCTTTATGGGTCTTTTGGGGGTCTTATCCCTTTTTCACCATGTTTGAGACTCCACAACTCTCTGACAATGACCCTTGGGTTCATATCGGACTTTTATGCTTCAGTTTGATTAATTTTCGTTTTGACTTCAGCCTGTTTTTAAAATTAAGACTTAGAGCTGATCTCCATTTTGACCTTTACATTTTACATAAATGTTTTTTCATCTCTTGTCTGTTTAGAAAATGTATCTGCCTGTTACTCTCTGGTACAACTTCAACTACTCTGGAATGACAACTTGAATGACATTCCAGAAACAACAAACAATGTTTTTAGACTGTCCTCACCAGACTGGCTGCTGGCACGAACCTCAAACTCCTCCTAGAATATCCCATCAGCCAGCTGGCACAAGGACTGACACTTGTGGACAGTGTGATTTTTTCTTAAAACCCTGGAACTTAAAGGCAGAGTGGTGGCCATGAGGCAAAGGATCTGCGCTGGTATTTGAAAAATAAAGTTCAAGCCCCATTTCTGCAGAAGGAATCTTACTCTGTTGGGCCTCTTAACCTGAAAATTGCTCCAGGGTGCTGTATAATAGCTGACCCTGTGCTCCCGACCTCAAAGGTCATGTGAAGAGACAAGTTCTCCTTGGGGATTAATTAAGTATATTTAAAAAATCTGCAAAGGGTACTGTAACCTTGAGTGAGACATTTAACTTGGCTGCTGCAGTTGAAAGAGCTGTACATAAACATGCCTGCATTTTCAAACCCATTTAAACCAGGGTTGTGGGGATGGAGCCTATTCTGGCAGCATTGGACATATAAGGGTAGCATCCACACACACACACACACACACACACACACACAATATATATATATATAAGTACTTTCTATCGGTTTATCTTTGGGTGTATCTTTGTTGGGATTGTATTATTGTCACAGTTCTTAACAGACATACAAATGAGATTTTCATTTCATTTAATATACAGTGCATACTATATTATGTGTACACATGACAACAAATTTGAACTTGAAAATATGATTCTGTTTCAATAGAAGCAGAAAATTCACCTCCTCAGCTCACACTCCACACCCATACTCACTTTATTGCAGACCACTCTCTCCCTCGGAGTGGTAAGTCTTAATAAACCTATGTTTGGGGCTTAAAGAGCACACACGTTTGTCTAAAGCAGTTTTTTGTTATACTGTATACTTATCAATCTGTTCGTTTGCATCAGGCAGTTATTCTCTCTCCCACAAATGTTAACACTGTTTTAGGGAGCTATCTGTACTTCTCTCATTGTTACCCTGCTTTTCTCACTCTTTCACTAAATTTATTACACAATGTCGGTATCAAAACATCCTTCTACTCACAGATCCTTTCTCATTTATACATGTACATTGTGACATTATGTGACTGAGACTCGCAGTCAAACACACTTACCCTTGCTCACCACTTTGCTACACGTTCCTGACGATTTGTTACTCTGCTCACATTTACACCTTATAAATTACAACACATCATGAGCCCTCAGCAACCAAGTCCATTGCGTTCTTCACACAACTCGCTGCGATTACAATACTGGCAGACTCTTGGCTTAAAACCGTGCGTATACCTCAAAGGTTAGAGTTTCTCGGGACAATATTAATGAATAAGCATTGGAAGTCGTAATTTCTTTTCGATCGATTAAATATCGTAGGCTGTATGATCCAGAGGTTCCTTCCATTCCCCGAAGACTGGAGGGTCTGCAGAAGAAGAGATGCTATTAGTTCGACCAATTCGTACGAAAATAATAAAATAATTTCTTTGTAAATGCTAAATCGATTTAGCTGAAACTCACGCCACAATAAATAAATAAATAAATAAATCCAAATTCTTTAGAATCCAACTCTGGCCTCAATGCAGGAACAAATTACTCTGCTGGTTCGAAAGAAACGCAAAGTCCCTCTTTGACCTATCGTTACAGATTTATTATTATTATTATTATTATTATTATTATTATTATTATTATTATTATTATTATTCCATGCATTAGTCAATTTTCTACTCATCCATTTTTAACAAAACCTTTTATGTAAAAGAAATACAGGCACTTATGCCTACCGAAAGTTAAGGATGATGACTGTGGCATGGAGGAGTTAGAAGGCGGACAGATCGCAGTAATTTTGAGGTTATCAGTGATGTCCTGGGGCTGTGCCCAGTCTCACAGGGATGTGTTTCTGATTTTAGGCCGGCAGTATCTAAAAGGGCCAACCCATGTTGCATATTATCGATTCTTTTCGCGGGGACCGGAACTCATGCAGAAAGCCCTGAGTGCTGGACAAGAACCAAGCACTTGGGCAACTTTACCCGTTGGCATCGCAGCGCCAGTCAACCTGAGTCGGCACATCACGATTAATAAATTGAATGGTGTTAAGAGCATACTGAATCCGAACGTAGCCTTTTACAAACAATCAATCGTTTACATTTTATAGCAAGTCTCGCCCCAATCAGTGTGCAACCCACGCAGCGATTTTCTGAACCCTTTCTTGTCCATTAGAGGTTCACAGGGAGTAGTAGCACTGAGCGTAGTATAAACCAGTCTTGAAACGGTCACAGGTAACATTCAACCTTAAACGCACATTTATAAGACGTTGGTGAAAATTCTCGCAAATTCAAGAATAACATGATAAACTCTGAACACAATGACCCATCAGGGATTCAAATTAAGATTCCCAGGACACATAACATTGTTAGTGGGTAATTTAAAGTTTTTATTATAGTTCTAAAGTTATGGTACAATGTAATACAATATGCATGTAAAGTCAATAAATGAGCTTTGGACAGAATCTGACAAAACGTTTATTTTTACAACACTATCATTACGTGGCATGAATAAAACTCAAAGTCACAGCGACAGCCTACAGTTCCGCCTCCTCTTCGGCCACGCCCCTTCACGCCCCCGGCTGTTTTTTGAATAATAATTAATATGGTGTTGCGATGTTCAGTCGGTCAGAATGGAAATTTCCAGCGATAGTCGTTCGTTCTCCTCGCCAGGTGTGTGGTCCAAACGTCAGCTATCCGGAATGCAGCGCAGCTTGTTCTTACTCCCTCAGGCTCCGGACATTTTATTTTTGAATTCTGTGGCAGAGCCCTTCAATTTAACTCAGTCTCTTTGTGTTGCGCTGTATCTTATTTTTAAACCGAAGGAGAAGGCCTGGTTCGTTTACTAAGTGAGCAGAATATTAAAGTCTGGTATTGGCTTATGTATTTGTGGGTGTTTAAACGAAATGAACAGAAGTCTCTGACTACAAAAGTGCAATTTTGATCTATTTTTTAAAACGTGGCACTTTCATTTCTTTTGTAAATTGTTAGGTGATCCCATAGATAAAAATTTCATTTATCAAAAATCAGTATTCTCATAAGTGAAATTATAGAAGAATGTTCCTTTAGAAAATGTACAGGACTTGGTTCAGCAGGTACAGTGTGAAGGAACTGTTTGAATTTTTCAAGGTTTCTTATGTAAGTTTAGGTAGAGTATTTCAGACAACGGAAGACAGGAGCTTCTAGTTGATGAAAGCAGGTTTCAAGGCAGTGTAGAGGGAGACATGTTGAGTATGAGCAAGTATGAATTTCACTGTACTGTCGCTCTGTGTCACTCTCTATTTTTATAGAGACTTTAGGACCAGAACCCTCCGAACCCACCTTATTATCCCCCACCTTACACCCACCTACCCCTCCCCTTCCACATTTGAGACATATTGCCTTTGATTTCTGTATGTCTAATCATTTTCTTCTGATGATGAATCCTGGTAGGAGCTGAAAACCTAGGAATAAAACTATTTTAGGATACATGATTCATCTCCTCCTTTGTGGATTTCTAGCTACAAATATGCAAACTGTATCACAGACCTTTGCTTCTATATGTAACTATATATATAGTTTGTGATAGACGGCTGGCAGCTCAACCCAGCTGGGAGCCCACAGAGTGGAAGGATGGGGAAGGCAACCACTTTGGGACACTACTTCCCCAAGGCACTAAATTGCAACTTCCCTAGATTGCAGCTGTTCCTGGATTCCTGCAGGGCACTAGTTGGACATATAGTTTAATACCACATCCCTGCTGGGTACCGTGAGTGCCGCCAGGGGCTAGTAAAAGAACCTGGGGAGTCATGTCTCACCCATAGCTCTGAGTTCTCCTTTTGACCCGGAAGTGCTAGCAGGTCACGTGAATGGAAGGACAGAAGCACTTCTGGGTCGAGGACTATATAAAGGACTGCAGAAGACCCAGCAAGGGACCCAGAGTCGGGTGGAGGTGAGCGCGGCTTGCTGGGGGGAGTGGAGGAGGAAATATATAGAGAGAAAGATTTGTGATAGCAATTATTGTGTATATTTGGGTGTTTATTGTGGCTGTGGTGCCTAGGGCACTGTTGAAAGGAGAAAGAATTAAAGAACTTCTTCTGTGCTTTTAACCTGTGTCCTGTGCATCTGTCTGTTGAGTTCAGGGGTAACAGTGCCACCAAAGCGTCTTACAAGTTTAAGCTAAATATTGTATCCCTTTTTTCATCCATTTCTTTTTTTCTATCCATTGTCTCTCTTCAGTTCTCTTTTTACCAAAAATGTCTGATAAAACGGCCCACCTGTCAATCTTCCCTTCTTCCCTCAAATGTGACAAGACACAACATTGAGAGGGTGCTACACCCCTTTTCTGGCCGATAACCATGACATCAGACTTGAGTGCTGATCCTCACCAACTGCTTCACATTCGGAGCAAACTGCCGAAAATCACGACCCAGTGAACCAACAGGAGCCGTCATCTACAAAAAGTAGAGATGCAATTCTGAGGTCCCCAAAACTGCCCCGCTCCCTTGATTGGCTGTGCCTAGAAATTCTGTCTATAAAAATTATGAACAGGATCAGCGATAAAGGCAAACCTTGCAGAGCCCTCGCCCAACAGGAACAAGCCCTGACTTACTGATGCTTATTTTTGAATTGTATTTTTGTAAACTGTTATGTGGAAAAATGAAAGTACAATTTCCTTCGCTACATGCACATGACAATAGACTTGATATGCAACATTACTGACCCTATGAACCTTGAGATCTGTTATCAAAAGGGGAATCTGAGCAGCTAACTAGTATACAGCTCTCTCTGTTGCTGTTTGCAGCCATATCTTTTGAAACTCACCTGTCCCTGTCCAGAGGTGTTTAGGCCCGCTGCTGCTGTAATTAAGCATAATTTGGAAACAGCTTCCATATCATTTAATAAAACACCCACCTTTCTTTACATTTTTTAGATTTCCACTCCAGTTGGATATCAGTGAGGCCTGTTCAAGACCCTGATGTCTAACCATGACTTCTTCTTCTTCTTTGGCTGCTCCCATTAGTGCAAAAGCAGATCATCTTTTTCCCATATCTTCCTGTCCTCTGCATCTTGCTCTGCCACCCCATCACCTGCATGTCCTCTCTCACCACATCCATAAACCTTCTCTTAGGCCTTCATCTTTTCCTCTTGCCTGCAGCTCTATCCTTAGCATCCTTTTCTAAATATACCCACCATCACTCCTCTGCCCAAACCAACACAATCTCGCCTCTCGGGCTTTGTCTCCCAACCCTTCCAACTTGAGCACCCTCTAATGTCCTCATTTCTAATCCTTCCATCCTCTCCGCCCAATGCAAATCTTAGCATCTTTAAACTCATCCACCTCCCGCTCTGTCTCCTGCTTTCTGGTCAATCACCGTCTCTAACCCATATAACATAGCTGGTCTCACTACCTCCTGTAGACCTTCCTTTGACTCTTGCTGGTACCCCTCTGTCACAAATTACCCTGACACTCTTCTCCACCATTCACCCTGTCTGCACTTCTTTTCACCTCTCTTCCACAATCCCCATACTCCTAACCATGATAACAAGCCCTAAAACTATAGGGGGTACAATGTTATAGCTCACTCAGATGACAAAGTTCAGGAAGTGGTGTGTGGTGGCAGGATTATAAGTTATAGATTTATAGTGAAGTGAAATTAATTTTCATTTCTCCATAATAGTTCACAAAAAAACAGTACAAAAATAAGCATACAGTAAAACAAACTTGTTCCCCCTTGGGCATAAGACTCTCAAGTTTGCCTTTTATCGCTGATCCTGTTCATAATTTTATAGACCCGAATTTCTAGGCACAGTAATCAAGGAGCGGGGCCAGTTTGGTGACCTCAGATTGCATCTCTACTTTTTGTAGATGATGTGCTCCTGTTAGCTTCACTGGTCTGGGTTTTGGCAGTTTCTGCCAAATGTGAAGCGGGTTTGGGGTGAGGATCAGGACCTCAAGTCTGATGTCGTGGTTTCGGCCTGAAAGGGTGTAGCACCCACTCTAAGTTGGGGGGGAAGTGCCATCTCAAACAGAAGAGTTTAAGTATCTCTGTGTCTTGTTACATTTGAGGAAGCAGCGGTCAAGGGATCGACAGGTGAGCTGTTGTATCAGTCAGTTATGGTGAAAAAGAATAGCTGTCTTGTGTGAGGTGTTTAGATGTTGTATCAATGATGATTATCAAAAAAAAAAGGCTCTGATAGATGGTGCAGCAAATATATGTGGCACACACTTTACTCATATGGCCGGGCCTCTTTTCCTTCCATGAATGATCCACCTGATGTGTTTGCAATCTGGTGCCCTTTTTGGGAAGTGGACTCAAACTGGGTTTGGAGAAAAAGAAAGGCGATATGATGTTCATCTAAAGTGGATGAAATCTGATGAGATAAGCGGTGGAGGTTTTTTAACGATTCATTTAGAGGCAGGAGAAGAGAGTTGCCAAGGATGGTGTAAAGGTCTTCTACCCAGGGTATCATTTTATGTTTCAACTAACATCAAGCAAGACACCCTTTCCTCCTTTTTTGTGGTGGTTTAGCTTTTAATGAGCAGTTTTCAGTAACAGAGAACCTCATTCTAACCAATGTGACTTCACTTACTGTGTGTTATTTAAATTCACATCTCACTGTAGCGTCCATTATTGTTTCTATGGTGCCACCATTTAGTGAACATTTTGTATAGAGTTAGTAAAGGGAGACAGTGCCTGGCATAGTGCCATAACTCCTCTCAAGGGGGTACTGATTATCACCAGTATTGGAATAAAACAAAATGCCTGTGCCACTGATTTGGGTGGCTTCCTGTCCTGCACTCAGCCTGTGGCCCTGAACTCAAATAAACAGCTTTAAAAATGGATGGAAGAAAATTAACAAAAATTAAAGATACCAGATTAATTTGGACAATAAAATAGCCTGTCTTACAGTGACTACATAAAACAATGCAAAGATTCCATATAACTGTTGGTTAAGTGGTGGCTCTGAGGTTGGGGATTTGTGCCAGCAATCGGATAGTTGCGTTGGAGCCCCAGAGTGATCCACTCTGTTGGGCCCTTGAGCAAGGCCCTTACCCTGCAATTTCTCTGTCCTGGGTATGACGTGTACCTTCATCCTGCCCTGCAACAGGTCCTCCAACTTGCAGGGAATACTAGGGAGTGGGTGGCAGGATTGGCACTCCAGCCACTGAAAAAAAAATCACATTGTCCCAGTGTGGTGCTGAGGTGTCTCTCGGGCTGCACTTGGGTCCTAATTCTGATCCTGTAATGGTTAGTAAGTGTGTTGTGTGTGGCAGTGCACTGTATTGGTGCATGTTGTTTGAAGGACAACACAGGATATTTAAGGATTGACATGGGGAGATCATAAAGTGTTATCCATGTGTCATGAGGAAATTTGCAGGCTGCATCATCCCTATATTTTCCATTTTTTTTCCTCCGATGTCTCATCAGTTTCTTGTAGTGAGTGTGTGCTCAAATAAACCAGTAAAAGGCTGTGAGCACACACCTATGCACATGGTGTCTTTCATTTTTAATTCTTATCTTTGCAAAATGCAAATTGTTTTCTTAAGTATTTTTTTTAAGCAAGTGATTTTTTTAAAGTAAGGCTCTGTTTTTTTTTAAAGTGAAGCATTCAACAAATGGTTTATTTTTTGGATTATTAGGGCTATTTTGTAATAATCTGTTTCTAGAATAATGAAAACAGACCACCCCCCCCACCACCACCACCACCACACACATACATGCACACTTTTGGGGCTTTGCACAACTGAAAATGTACACAAGGCAGCCCCAACTAAAGATAAGGAGACAGGTGGGACAGCCTGGCAGCAAAGTCCTTCCCCTTCAGCCACAGCCTCAAACAAGCTGGAACCAGTTTTTTTTTTTATTTAAATCAAGAAGGCACAAAACACATTGCCGAGTTCAGACTGAGCAGGACACTCAAGAGATTAGGTTACATGTAAATGGCAGAAGAAAATGTTCAAACATTTGCACTTGTATTATTAAGTGGACAACTTTATGTGGTGTAAAGAACACAATGCACTGCCCAGAATGCTTTGTAATGATTAAAGCACAGAGTGGCCAGAATTGTGCAAGAAAGCATTATCTGATGAAGAAGGCACACTTTGTTTCAGGTTAGCACAGTGGGTGCATGTCATAGCCCTTTTACCATGCTCAGATCTGGTCGGAGGGTGCATTCCAGTTTCAGTTCAATTAATGTTTATTTATCTTGTCACACTATGTCTTTTGCATGTGTCTTGCTTGCTGTCTTCATTAATTTAATGATAAAAAAAAGAAAAGTAACATAAGAGGTGGCAGAATAATACATCAGATGTTCTTAGCAGCATACTTTATGGGATTAAAAAAGGGGTGGTACAGTGGTGCTGTGATTAGTGCTGCTGATTCACAAATTCAGAATTCTGGTTTTGAGTCCTGCTCACTTTCCATCTGAAGTTTGCACTTTTTCCTTCCACATCATTCCAGCTATATGCAGGGTCAGTTAACATAATTTCCCAAATTGGTCTTGTGTAGGTGTGTGTGCATAAATGGGACCTGTGATGGACTAATGCCTGTCTAGGACTGGAGACTTGCTGGTGCCTAATGAAATTAAGAGTAGGTTCCAGCCTCACATGACTCTGAATTGGTTACATACGTTTGACAATTTTATGATGTACCGTGCGCGTATGGGAGAAGACAGCTAAAGGGTCTAAATGAGGTAATTTCACACCAGACTGGGGGTGGCAGAGTGCACTGACCTTTTTCTCACTTTCCTGCAGACCATTCACAGCTAATGGCTAATGACGTCACTTCGGTTCTGGACACTTGGATGACGACACTTCTGGTGAAGAAGCCATGACGAGAGACTTCCTGTTCAGGCCCTTATGATGACGTCGTCCGTATCCAAACCTATGGAAGAGGACCCTTTTACTTCTGCCCTGGATGTCTTCACTTCCTTTTCTGACCTTTAAAGCCCTCATATTCGACTAACCTTGTCCCGTTCTGTTTTTGACCCGTTCTGAGCACATCAGTGCTAGCAATTTAACCATTTGTAGCCAGGGAATATTATTGGGGGGCTGCCCCAAACCATTTTATGACTCTTTTGTCTGCTTTTTGTGACAATGGTAAAGTTTAAAAAGGCAGCACAATCAATAAGAAGGTTTGGGTGGCTTTCCTAAAGCTGATGTCCACTGGTGACTTCTAGTTATGGGGAATGTCAGACTTGCCAACTGCATTTACTGATTTCATCAATTTAAACAACTGAAATTGCTGGCAATGTTAAATTATGCAACGTCATGCCAATTTTCTGCCACAGTCTTGCTTGAGTCATTTCTGACAACCAATATTGTGTTGCCTGACAGAACCAGTGCTGTATGAAGGGTTAGCAGATGCAGTGTGTTTTAGCTGCAATCTCATCCTTGTCGTGGTACATAAAATACAAGACATTATCCAGACAAGCTTCTCTTCTGTTCGTGAGGTCCAAAACACCTGCGTTCCTTATTTCTCATTATTGCATTATGTGCATTATTACTTCCAGATGAGCATTCATTGGCCGTCACCTCTCATGAATACAGAGCCCACCCCACGACGTTTGATTTTGCTGAGGTGAGATGCTGGGTAAAGTCAGATGAAAGATTTTCATTGGAGCGTGCTGCTGATTGCCACAGACTACGCTAAAACTGTATAAGTAAAGGCCCCTGAAAAGCCCTGAAAAAGATGTCTAATGTGACATGGCCTTTATTTTTATGTAGCCTAGAGGTATCCAACCATCTTCATCACGCAATACCGATTGTTGTGTGGCTCCCAAGATGATTCTGAGTAGTCCATCTATTGATGATGAGGGAGAATTGGTGAAGCAGCCCAATGCTAATATTCAGAGAAAGAACTTGGAATCTAAGACACTCTAACTCCACCAACTGTTTCTCCGGAAATGCCATTGACTGGAATTATTGATGTCCTCCTATCTTTGTGAACTCGCTTAACACTTCTGGCCCTGACATCCTATTACTAGTACATATTGTGAAACATGGCGGACACAGACAGGCAGATATCGTTTTAACACCAACACATGTTTATTTTACAACTAATATTTATAATAAGTGCACACAACCCTAAAACTCCCCCAAAGTCCAGGCCTAACAATGCCTTACTCTCTTCAGGTCGCCTCCTTTCCTCTCCTCCCGAGCTCTGTCCTTCTCCTCTCCCGACTCCAGCCATCGAATGGAGGCGTCCCTATACGTCGGGGGTCCCCGGTCTTCTTCCCCAGCTCTTCCAGTGGTGAATATGGGCCCCTATAGGGTTGAGCTTCCAAGCGCAGTTCGTGGTCCCAAAGCCACCAGAGCGGTCGCCCCTCATAACCTTAGAAACAAGCTGGCCAACGTACTTCATCGTCACATCTGTCAAAGCTGCTTGACCTCAGAATAAATGAATCACAGGTTGAACCAGGCCATAGAAACTTGATGTTTGCCTGTCAAATCTTGGATGACTTTTGCATTAATGAAAGGTAAGGCGGTATGGTTTAACAAAAGCAGTTCATTCTCACTAGGTGCCTTATCGTAGTACAAGTGCAGTAAAGTGCCCCAGTTATGCTAAGCGAACTGGGCACTGATAAAAATTTGCCTTTTTCCATTGGCAAAAACATGTTTATTTTTTTTATGTATACGTCCACAACACAGAAACGAAGGTACTCTCTGCGGTTAATTAATGGCTTCCAGTACACGAGCATGATGGAGTGAAGCTTGACAGAGTTGCTCCTGACCTGTCAGCCAGTTCCTGAGATGACAACAGGTAGCCGATATACATTGATAAAAAACCAAACAATTTCTTCTATGTAAATACCTAGCATTGGCCCTTTTAATAGAGGGGCTAATATACAGTCTGTTCATCACATTCATCACATTTGAGCTGTAATATGTTTGTCACACTTATTATAATTATGACTCAGTGATATGAATTATTATACATGTGAATCATCATTTAGCTGGTTTGCATTTCCTACTGGCTCAAAGTCGAAAGTTCCCAGTTTCTAGCAATGTTGTGCAGAGTTGCAGTAAATAACGTGTATTCCCTGTCAAGTTTTCTTTTATAATAATAAACTAAATAAAGTTAAATCTGTACATCATATTCATCACTTTTGGGTGTATTATGTCTGCCATGTCAACACACATTATAATGGCTCAGTGATATGAATTATTACGCATGTAAGTCATCATTTAGTTGGTCTGACTGCATTTCCCTCCTTTGTTAAAGGTGTCTTTTTTCCAATTTCTCCAAAATGTTTTTATGCAGGGCCCGGAGTTAACAGAAATATTAAAAGCTTGCAAGTTTTCGTTTGTAAATCCTAATGTTTGCTGGGAAGTTGCGTTTTGATTGAGCCTATTTTGTGCATACACAAGCTTTACAAATGAGGCCCCAGGCATTTGATAATTAGGGGGAGGCCAAACCAAATTGTTAAAAAAATGATTTTCGAGATACATGCCTGTTCTTTCTGCATGAGGATTCTTCACCTTTTCAAAACTGGATTTTCCCATATGGCTGGCTTCTGTGCAGGAAATGGAAGGACCTACCTGACTGGCAGAACCCTCAGTTTTTTATATGGCCTGTACTATTCATTGTGCCTTGCACCTTTTTGTGGACCCCTAGAGCACAGCGGAGAGGAGCTATAATGCTGCACATGATCTTGCACTCTCAGTTGTTGAGCACAACCAGATACTCTTAAAGGCAGGTGGCAGGGTCTCGTGTGTCAGGAGGGACAGGTTGTTCACCGGCCAATAAAGTTAAAGCAGGATCATGACCCGTTTATATATATACATTGTTGATTAGTATGCTCTAAATATGGATGTTTCAAGGCAGCATTCATGGCGCGTTCCTCTCCATATTTACAAAGGTGATTGTGATTTGTGGGTAGATTAGCAGCAGAATAAGATGTGACACACACAATTTAAAACACCTTACAAGTGTCACCTTTTATTTTTGTGTGTCCGTTTCATTTGAAAAGGCACCTCTTGTTATGTCGTCACGTCTTATATTGCACACGTCACCTCTTGTTTGTCCCGTTCCCTCTTATTTTGTGGGTACGTCTTATTTTGTGCATGGAAGTTTTTTTAAATTTTCTCCCGCTTCCCCTTTGCACACATATTTTCACAATTAAATCCACCATGTTTATAAATGAGGGTCTGTGCGCACAGTAATTAATGCTGCTACTGTACATGCATTTTGTCATTCAGGGGGTTTTTTTGTGTCTTCTCCTGTTATACCTAAAAACCAAATAAATCGAACGCGGTGTGCCATTTTCGAGTTAAGCAGTTCTCGGGATTACCATTATTTTCGTAAAGCAGTGTGTGGTTGTCAGGCTGTCACTTTATTTAACTTTTTAAATCTACTCATATATTGCTTTTTGTTTTTCAGCTGATGGTGATGTCAAGTATCACAATAATCTGAAAGAAATCAAGATAGACAGGCAAAGGCTTCAATTGTTTGATTGTTTCTTTGTGATGTGAGTGGTGTGTGAACTGGCATGTTACACCAAAATAACGACAAATATGATTAGTTGGTAAGATAATTGTTAGATTAGGGAAGTATCTGCACACATAGTAGAAAACTGGTATGGCCCACAAGAACTTTCATGCAAAAACATCACTGCTAAGAGGTGGCTGACCAAGAACACTGCAGTCAACCAAGTTGTAAAGCACATTTGTGTTGTTTATTACAGGACTAGAATACACAGAAACACACAAAAACTAAAACCTGGGGAAGAGATAGAGACTTTGGCACAGCTCTTCTTCTTGTGTTCATAGGGGTTTTTTCTGACTGGCCCAAAGACATCTATGTGGCTATGGTTGTGTTGCCTTATGACAGACGGGGGTCTTATTCAGGGAAGGCTCCTGTCTTGTTTACCCCCAACACAGCCCTGACCAATTCTATAAAGTACAATTCACCTCTAGTTATTAAAAGTTTTCCCAATATCATTATCATTGCAGAACTCATGATATGACTTGCTTTTTTATAGCCAGTATATGTGGATTCGTTGAGTAATAGGATTTCCAAATTTGTGCATAAACATGCTCATGGTCTCAGTCTAGTCCTTGCTAAAAAAGTTTGCGGTTTTCTGGGAGCTGGTTGAACTCAAACAGCCCAAAGGCATGCTGTTTTTTTAAAATGAAACTGTAAATTGGCCTTCTATGAGTTAGTGTCGTGAGTGGTGAGTGAATGTGCACTGCCATGGACTGCCATTTGATCCAAGGTCAGTCCCTGCCTCAGGCTTGTTACACTGTCATTGACTTTGGCGCCTCTCCATCATATGCCATTCTGAAAGTGGATGGGTGAAACTAATATGAAGTTGGAACCTCATCTTTGTCTTCAAATTGCATTTTTCAATTGCTGGCACATCGTAGTTCAGTTTCAGCTGAGCCATCTGAACAAGCCACTAGAGCCCAAGGTTATTTTAAGCAGCACCCTGCGTTGCCTGAAGTGGTGTAAGTGATCCGTCTATTTATGTCTTTTTTAATCATAAATCTTATTATACCCCATGCCCAGACAATACCTGTTTTAGCCTGTTCTTTCTTGGTATATTCTTAAATTACCACTCTCATTTCGTCCCTTGCATTTTTCTTATAATAATTCCTTAGGCCATTCAGCCTGAAAAGTCAGTATTTCTGTATTATTTTTTTTTAAAGTTGGTTACCAGATAGGATTTTTGAATTTTTGTTATTGATCTTATTTATTATTCAAATTCTTGAAATAAACATTTGAATTAAAGCTGATTAAAAAGATGTGCTTTTTCTTTAGGACATCTATCAAACATCATCCAACAGCCATCATTAAAAAAAAGAACATGCGGACAGCTATCAAGATGTGCATGTTGGGTTAAAAACCTGGTGTTAGTGAGTGTGGCTTTTGTGAGGGTGCCAGTTGATGGACTGGTACTCCCCACATTGCTAAATGGATGATGTTGTGACTTTTTTTTTTTATAATTTTGGTCATATTTGCTTTGTATTTCTTAATGTTATATTATTTTTTAATTTCATCAGTTAACTATTTTGGGAAGATTTCTGTGTATTGTTTTTTTGAAGCAACATGGCGATGGTGGTGTTGCTAGACTGTATCATGGACATCCATGTGTACATGAGTTAAAATAGATAGATAGATAGATAGATAGATAGATAGATAGATAGATAGATAGATAGATAGATAGATAGATAGATAGATAGATAGATAGATAGATAGATAGATAAAACTACGGGGAAAATTTTCCTTTTACAGAAGCTCTTTAAATAAATAAATACATAAATCAGTAGATACTGTGGACTGTACCCAGCAGTTTATCGGCCAAGTCCCCCCACCCAGATGGAGCCCTCCTGCAGTATGGAGGTGCCCCCAACACCACAGGGAGTCATGGACTATTAGTTTTTTTCCTCAGCCATGCTGGATACCACAGGGGCCGCAGAGGGAGCTGCAGGAGGACCAAAGACTTATTTGTGCACTATGACCCGGAAGTTCGTCATAGGAAGGCGGCGGCTTCCGGGATGAAGAAAGTACTTTTTCCTGACCCGGAGTGATACAAGATCACATGGACTGGGGATTGGGGGAAAACTTCCCGGGGCAGGAATATAAAGGACGAGGAGCTCCCAGGCGCGAGCTGAGCTGGGTGGTAGGAGCAGCCCTCTGGGAGTGGAGGATTGTGAATTTTTGATTTATTATTGTAATTGTGATTTATGAAATATAGTGGGGTGGAGGGTGCTTGGTGCACATTATTATAATAAATATAATCATTGGGCAATTTTACCAGGTGTTTGGCGTGGTACCTGAGGGGTTCAAGGGGCTCTACTGCCCCCTCTGCAACAATACATAAGTACAGAAATATACACTATGGTTGATAGATAGATAGATAGATAGATAGATAGATAGATAAAACTAAAGGGGAAATTTGGCTTTTTACAGAAGCTCTTTAAATAAATACATAAATCAGTAGATACATAAGTACAGAAATATGCACACTATAATGAAAACACACCAGAATGACTAAAAGAAAAAACTTTAAAAAAAAGAAAACTTTGACACTGTCACAGTCACAGTGAGGCATTATTATTACTCTTGGTATAAGGACCCCCATAGTGTTACTGGACACCTTCTGCTGAATAATTTTTGACTCTAAGTCCTCAGTGTTGGTGTGTCAGCGGGGGATGTGCAGCATTGTTCATAATGGCACTCAGTTTTTTTTAAATTTTCTCATTCAGTCGACTTCAGGGCTCCAGATGTGTCTCATAACCGAGCCTCACTTTTTTAAATTTGGTTGTTAATTTGGTGGTCCTCTCTTGAAGTGATGTTACCAGCCCAGCACATCACAGCGCCCGAAAATGCATGGTCATTGCACAGTTATTGAAGATGTGAAGGATGTCACTTCTCACGTTAAAGGAATAGTCTAAGAAAAAAAAAGGGCCCGGTATCCCCACCAGTTGAACCTGTCCTTTATGTGGACCCCCAAATTCTAGGGTGGACCACCTGAATAACGACGGCGCATAGGCTCTTTGGTGCAGTGAAAGTCACTAACCAGTTCCTTGGTTCTGCTGATGATAATTCTTTCTGCACAAAAGCAAAATTTTCCACCTGATTCCAATACTGGTCTCATCCCTTTATCAACACACCCCAAGTGCAGAAACATCTGAGAATTTCATCAAGTGACATGACCTGGTGTTATATTTGTAGTCGGGTGTAAAGATGTCCAATCATTTGAATAACAATAGCAAAAACAAATTTTCAGTTACAAATTAGTCAAATAGTGAAAAATTTGGGTAGCCAAAGTTTTATTTTGCTTTTTCACAGTTTGTCTTCTTCTTTGACTGTCATGATTCAGTGTTTAGATTTTTTCTGCTGTTGCCATTAGCTTCCTTCTTGATTGTGATGTTTCATTATGGGTTTTTTCTGACATTGATTCATATCATGCCATTATCACATTAAAGTATGCATTCAGCTTTTTAAAAATTATTTGTATTGTTTTCTCGTCATTTGTTTCTTCCGGGGACTTGTATTTTGTGCTGCCGTCATCAAATTGCAAATCGGTTGGTATGGGTGTGGTCCAGGAGGTTGCATCCTGGCGTCAATGGAATGCTAGATAAACATCAACATGTCAGATGCATCAACATCCGAGTTTCCAGATAACTAAATAAAACCATAAGTTAAATTCCAATCAGGGAAAACAATTTGGACCATTTGATCAACTAGGAAGATTCTTGTATTGGAAAAAAGTAAATGTCAACATAAAAGAGGTTGTAACATTTTGCTGTGAAAATAAATGTACATTTCAAATATTGCAGATTTGAAAGAAACAGATGAAAATTCATTTAGGAAGTTAACAACACAAAGGTTAATTTCAATGTATTCTAATCATCCATCCATCCATCCATTATCCAGCCTGCTATATTCTAACTACAGGGTCACGGGGTCTGCTGCAGCCAATCCCAGCCAACACAGGGCGCAAGGCAGGCGCAACCCGGGGGCCCAGTCCACGATCTGTTCTAATAATTTTTTTACAATTGCAGAATTCTTTTTGTTTGAGGTGACACCTGGATGATACCAAATCCCAAAAGTAGTTGTCTTTCATGCTTTAAATTCTTTTTTTAAACACATTATCTGTCAAACTGAGGCCAGCTACATCCAGTTAGAATACAATTGTCTTCTTTGAATCAGTTTGTGACAGTTTACTCATCCTAGGCAATGCTCTCCTCCTATCTGTAATATTAATCTCTGTTATTTTTTAAGCTGCAAGGATTATTACACAAAGCCATTTCCCAGACAAAGCAGAAACTGCTGTAATGACTGCCTGTCAAAAGTAGAGTACATTTGAAATATTCCAAATATGGAGAAAACAATGAAAATTCCTTTTGAAAAATAACTGGTTTAAAATAAGAAAATAATTACATAGTAAGTTGCCTTTTTTTTTTTTTTAAATCCACTGTCGTTTCAGCCATCCTTGATTTATATACTCATTTGAAACGTCTTTATTGAGTTTAAAACTACGGGAACCGTTTACTATTGGAAACATTGCGCACCAGCCCCGGGGGCCCCCATGATCGGTGCGTGAACTAGCACTATAACATGGGCGTAAGCACAAAAGCCCAAATGTGCTTCGCGAAAAATCAGATGAGGAATCTGTGCGTACTCCAACTTCCGCCGCTATAAATCCCCTAGCTGAAAACTAAAGCCTGCGTAGCGCTTTATTTAAAACCCAATCCTCCCAAATTCGCCTCTTTGAATAGCAAATCAATATAAATCGCCCTTGGCGGCCTTCTGTAAAAGACAATGGGAAAAGCCACGGGGTAAAATATAAGAATTTCAGCGAATACCAAGTGGAGGGGAAAAGGAAAACATACTATTTGTTCAAATAAGCCGTGGTATAATCAACAAAATGAAGTTGATGTTGGAGAAACTTGAAAAGCTCGTTCACAAAATCGCACGTGCGGAAATAAAAGAAGTCACATATCAAAGTGCGTGAAAACCGATAGAGCCCACTGTCTGAGTGTCATATGAAAGCTTATTAGGGTCAAGAGAAAAAAAGGGACACAGTGGGAAAAAGACGAAATGTCAACTTCAATCTCAACATTTCCAGTTTAATCAGTAGTTTATTTTGTCATTAAAGTAGAACATCATAAACTTCATCTAAAATCGTTTAATTAACCAGTTTCTCAAATCACATCAAATTAAAGTAACGTTAAATGCTTTGTTTGTATTTGATCTTCTATGTGCTCTATGTGTGAATCACTATTTGCTTCTTAAACTGGCTCTCTTCCTCCAACTGGACACAGAGTCCATTACATTCGTAATATTACAGCCTCTGGATAACTAAAATACTGAGATGTATCGTGATATCATTTTCATGATGATAGGAGTTAAAGCACATTATTAACGTGTTTCACTCGATGAAATAATTTATTGAGCAGTACTCAGGGGCGGCTCTATGCTGTGGCACTGGGCAGAGGAAGAATCGGTGGCTCCTTGCCCGCCAATGTCGCCGGTGTGGCCACTCGGGTTTTAAACACTAGCCGCCGGCTCATGACACAAGCATTTAACTTCCAAATTTGTCGCTGCTTTTTGCTGTTGTTATTTTCTCTTTGTTTTATATTCAATATATATTTGGGGAGCCCGCACGATCAGTGCTTTTCTTTCCCCATGTAACCGATGCTATACAATCCCGCTCTGTAAATGTGTTAAGCCATCTGTAAGTTAGTGCCGATTCTTCAAAACGTTAAGAACATTGAAATATCTTCGTAGTACATGTTTAATTATTCTATCCTTTAAAGCCTCCCAGTGAAGAATATAGATTATTTAAATGAAGTTAAAGTTCTATCTGTATAATGTAACAAACATATTTTGCTGCATTTCACCTTAAAAAAGATATGCATCATATGTAAATCGGGGCTTTATAAAGTGGACAGGGTTGTGCGATATTAAACTGTAATCAAGTTTACAGGTGGTGATTGTACTATAAGTCCCAACAGTTCTACAAGGTGCAATTGATTGGAGTGATTTAAAGTTCTTGGGATTAAACTGTTTCTGAACCGAGAGGTCTGTACAGGAAAGGCTTTAAAACGTTTGCAGTGGCTGAGACAGGGGTGCCTTTAAGCTGATACCCCATAATTCTTTTCCCATCAGCTGCTGCTGTGATTCACACTCAGATACAGTGAAATAAATACCCCGTGGTGCAGTGAGGTAATATGGAAAAGATGATTGCTGTGGCAACTCCTAACGGGAGGAGCTGGAAAGAAAAAAAGAAAAAAAAAGAAGAAGAGGGTGCAAATAAGTAACAAGCTAAAGCAGTTATGGCATTTGGTCTTTGGG
>NW_024381158.1:0-7698 GCF_016835505.1 Polypterus senegalus | reverse complement strand
TACACACGCTGTCTCTAGAGTTTTACACACTGAATCCTCCAGGACACTTACAAAAGGTCATTGAAAATTTTGGTTAGTTTTTTTTAAAACTTTCCTTTCTTAGAAAGCAAGCCGAGAAGTCGGCATGTACCCATAACGAAAATAAGATTTAATCACACTTTGCATTACGAAGGGGGAGCTTTTCAATGCATGTTTTCCCTTTTAACGGATTACATTGTAGCATCACGTTTTTTTACCCTAACCTTAGTTTGGGGGAAAAGTATGAAAAAATAAGGTTAACACAAAAAAAACAGATCACCAATTCAAGCTTTATGATTAATGATTGCCATCAATAATTGTTTTGGTAAAGCCATCCTCCTTCCATTTTATAATTTTTCCCCCTTTCCAGATTAAATAAACTAAAAGTAAGAGAAAAGGGGTGATTTAAAGGCAGGCATATATAGAAGCAACACTGACAATGTCAATCAGAGTTATTCTTAAAATGTTTTTTTCTTTTTCATTATTTCTTTAACAATATTCCGCCGGGGCCGGTATTTTCTATATATATATATATGAATGACCCCCAAAAAAGACTTTTGATATCATAAACGTGTTGAAACTGGGGTCTCCTCCCCAGAAAAGTCGAGCAAGCGCAAAAATTTCCGCCTTTGAGGCTGACTCGCTTGCCTTAAGTCAAAGTGAGCATTTTTAATTTTTTCATCCTCCCTTCCCTTATCCCCAGACAAGTGCAAACAGGGGCCCCCTTTTCTACACCCCAAAAATAATTTTAAAGGCATTCCACCTTTTGCACTTTTACAGGTCCTCACCCAATTATAAAGAACACCAAAAGTGCAGGACGACGGGCCACACGCCGTTTAATGGGGGCGCCTCACCAGTCTACCTAAAGCCCCCGCATGCCCCAAAAAAAAAGGCATAAAACGTAACACATCTTCATACTATAAAAAAAAAAAAGGCCTTTTCCCTTTTCTTTACACCTTTTTCCTTTTACCCAAAAAAACCAAACCCTTTTCTCTTAACACTGCGAGACCAAAACTAATTTTTTTTTAAATGCTAAGGCCATTACCAGAGGGACAATTTGAACGTCACATAGAAAATGTAATTTCAATGTACCTGTACTTTAAAACGTTAATGTTTTCTGTTTAATAACTTATAGACTATAATTTTTATTTTCCCTTGACCAAACCCATAAACACATATAGACACAACAAATACACAAAATGTTTTGTATCATAATTTCCCCTCGCGGGGGTTTGCTAGAACCCCCCCATAGGGGAAAAACGAAAAGAAACCATATGTTTGTATGGTTATTTTTATATATTTTTAAACCCCTTTGAAAATCTCCCCACTGTTTATAAATATTCTCCAACAGTTATACAGAAACCCTTTTTACTGTTAACCCGCCCAGACAGATAAATGAATTTCCACAAGTAGGTTTCATTTAAAAATCATATTTTCGAGTTAGACATAGAAAACCTGTTTAGCCCTTTCAAAATGAAATTTTTAGACCCCTCAGACATGAAATAACCCCCTTTTAGTAAAAAGTTTAAACTGTGCTCCAGAAAAAGACAGAGATGAAGTTTTTTCCCAAAATTTAAAAAAAGAATGCAAACATATCTTCCTCTTCAAAGTCGGGGAAGGGAGAGAATTCCAGAGAGAGAGTAAAAAACAATAAAAAAATAAATGGGGCTTTGCGTTTTTTAAAATGCAACACCGAAAAGCACGCAATAAAGGGGATCAATAAGGTACCCTTTTCAGCATTTTTACAGGAGCCCCGATTTTTAAAAAACTGCTTCTGTGCAAACACAGAGAGAAAAGTAAAAATAAAAAATCAATCGCTTTTAAGTATGCAACACAGGATAAAGCATGCAATGGGGGATCACCGGGTACCCTTTTCAGCATTTTACAGGGCCCCCCATTTCAAACAAACACCCGTAAAAGCCCCCTGTCACATCTCCCCGGGGCAAAACCCCGAAGGAGAGAAGGAAAGATTAAAGCAAAAAACAAAATCAATATGTTTTGGGCCTCGAAAAGCGTTTTTTAGAGGGCTCCATCCACTAGGAAAACGGTTTGTGAAAACCCCCCTTGCTCACCCCCCCTCCGCCAGGGAGAGAATGTCAGAAAGGGTGAGATAGAGGCAGAACAAAAGAAAACAACCCCCGGGGATGCATATCTTATAGCATTGAGGAGTTTTAGTTAATATTTCGTGCTCTATTGGGTAGTTTAAGCCATCCCAATACCCCCCCCTTGTATGAAATAAAATGGGCAAACAAACTGAGGAAGATGTACCATAAATTAAAAGCCCCTTTGCCCAAAAAAACCCCAATCAGCTAAAAATCCGAAACATTTTACATATGTTACATATAAAACGAAAGAGAAAAACCCCCCGAAGTAAAAAGCGATACAGCAAGGATCATGAAATTTTTAAAAAATACTACTCCACATATATAATTTGTGTGTTTTATGTATTTTGTTATTTTGTTTAAATGGGTATGTATGTATATATATATATATATATATGTGTAAATGTAGATATAAAAATATGATTTTATATATGTATATATATATATATATATATATATATATATATTTTATTTTTATGTTTTAAAGTATTTGTGTGTGTGTGTGGGGTTTTTATATTTTGACAGCAGCAATCCGCTGTGAGAAAACAGAAAAAAGGGGGGTTTCCGCTGGGGTAATTTTTTGATGCAGCTGTTGAAAACAACCTTGCGCTGCCGCCAAAACAAAACAATTACTTTGACAATCATGTTACATTATTTTAAAATGTTTCCTTTTTTTTCATAATTTTTTAACAAGACCCCCAGGAAGGGGGTATTTTGCTATATATATATATATCCGAATTCATAACAGTGACAAAAAAATTTAAATTGAAATCTTTGTTTTTTTAAAAATTTTTCCCCTTTCTTTTTTTTTCTTCTTTAACACTTACCTCATTGAAAGGGGTATATATATATATAGATAGAAAAATATATATAATAGATAATGAGAACAAATATATATATATAGATAAAAGATATATATATATATATATAGATAATATAAAAACACTATAAATGACAAAAAAATTACATTAACAACCATGTTACTTTTTTAAAATTTTTCCTTTTTTTGCCTTCTTAAACATATTCCAAAACGGCCGGGTATTTCAAATTTTACCAACCGGCTTTGGGGGGGGATGGGAAAAGACTTAGAAAAGAAATGCTCATCAAACTGGTTTAAGACACACCCCAAAACCTTTTTAAAAATTACAAAGAAAAGTAAAAACATGGGGATAAAAAAAATGCCTCTCCCCGGTCCACTAAATTACATTGGTTTGCCAAATTATAAATAAAAATACAAAAATTTATCAAGTTATATAAAATCCCTCACAACACCCGGGGTTGTATTGAATAAATTTTAAAGGTAAAGTGGAGAAGTTGTTCCCCCGGACATTTTTTTAAAGGTGGTAAACAATGCAGCGATCGTGCAGACTTGAGAGGGCGCTAAAAAGCCTATGAAAAAATTAAAATGAGTCCCTGGGCGATTGTCTGGGAGCCCCCTGTCTTATTGATTTGGGGGGTACAGGTAGGTAAACCCGGGCCTTATAATGAAATAGGGATGAGGAAGGGGGCCCGCATTTAATCCAAGCGGTGCCAAGTGGATGGCCCTAAGAGAGGCCCGGAAACGACAGAGGGCTGGGGAAGGGCCGTTGACCCGAGCAGATGGATGGTGCGTTCGGGCGTTCGTCCTAAAGACCACCCATGTTTTTTATAAAAAAAGGGGAGACAGAAAAAAGGCCCCCCACTAATAGAGACCCAAACTGTAAAACCCCAGGGGAAACCCGGAGATCCCAAGAAAAAAGGGGGGGTCCCCTGACAAATTTGAGCAGCGAGCTGAGAGCCAGGGGGGGCCCGTGGAACCCTCCTCAGGGGACAAAGGGGCGGGCCCGAAAGCCCCGACTGCCGATCGCAGAGGATACCCCGGGAGGAAGGGGGCGTTATGAATGCCCGCCCGGGGACATGGATGTCGGTTGTCCTGGGGGGGCGTGGAATACAAATCCTTTTTTTTAATTTTCCCCCCAAGGTTCTCCGAAATTTTTCGGGACTTCGCCGGGCCCCAACAACAACTCCTCCGGGAGGAGGACATCCCCCGGGGGCCGCCTGAATCATGATTCGCCACGGGGGGAGATGTTGGGCGGCCTTTACCCCGCCAAACCCCAAGGCCAGGTGGGGCCCCCCTTGCAGCATGGGGCCCCCCGAAGCCAGCAGGGCATTATGGACAATGAGTTTTTAGCACCGCCCCCCTGGATGCCATGGGGCCAAGGGGGGAGTTTGGGAGGACCCAAAATTTTAGGCCCCGACCCGAAGGGAAAGGAAGGCGCGGTTTCGGGTGAGAAAAAACTTTTACCCCCGACCCGAAGGAATAAGGACTTGTGGACTTTTTGGTTGGGGAAAACTTGGGGGAATATAAAAAGGGCTGTGGGGAAACCCCCGGCAATGAGCGAGTTGGGGGGCAGGGTTTGGGTAAGCCCCCGGAGGGAGGATTTGATTTATTGGGTATTGTTTGTTTATTGAAGAATTTGGATGGTGGTGTTTTTGCACAATTATTATTATAATAAATAATTATTGGGTTTTTATCTGGTGTCTGACGGGGGGTCTGAGGGGACAAGGGTGGAGAAAACCCCCAATCTGTGACCTGTAAGTAGAACTGCCAGCACTATATGTGACCTATTAAGATGTTGGGTACAAATTTTTCAATTTGCATTTAATTATTTTTAAAAGATTAAGAATTCCATAATTAAAAAAAAGTGGTACATTTAAAATCACATGCATGTCATATTTTTAGTAGTTGGGTCCTTTTCCCTCTCTACCCTTTTTTGCATTTTAAGGCACAATGGAAATCTGTGTTCTGCTATTACCCAAACAATTTAATGGATGGGGAAATTTTATAAATGATATCTGGGACAATTGTTCAGCTTTAACCCGAAAATAGTTTCCATTTATTTAGTTTTTCTTTGTAAGGTTTTAAACCTTTGGGGTCCGCCCCCTGGGGCAAATGCCAAAGAGCCTCCCCAAAGTGTGATAGCTGCGCTATGAAAGACAGCCTGTCGGGGTTTTGGGGGAACGGGGGCCCAACCACTGTGGCAGCTCACTGCAAAACAAACGAAGGCGGTAAGTTATGAGCACTTCGTCAATGGTTTTATGCAAGGAACATTATAACTCGGGGGAAAAGATAAATCCATTAACCACCAGACCCTGCCTGATTGTTTTGTCTTTTATAGAAGAGTGATAGATCCCCCTAAAAAAAACCGGTGTTCCTTTTTAAGCTGAATAAAGTTGGTTTTGCAAAGTACTGGACTCAACCCGTGTTTTGGGGTGCAAGACAGGGACTACATGTTACATCACCGTAGTGGGGTTTTTAAAAGATGGATCCCCCGGAAATACAGCAAAACCGGGGCAAGATAGGGCCCCTGGCCGGGGGCCCTTTGGGGAGGCCAGGCAGGGCCAAAAATGGTTCCCCAGAAAACCCCGAGTGTTTTCAATCTCCCTTTTCGTATGGCAACATTGATGCAATAGAACAGGGGGGCCTGAACCTTTTTTTCTAGCCCAATTTTAACCAAAAAGGCCTCTAAGCTATGCGGGAAATTCCTCTGATAGGCAGATTATGACTACCGAATAAAGATCCTGCTCTTACGGCAGGAATGGTTAAAAAGGGACCGTTTTTGGGTGTAGTATTGATCCGATTGTCCAGTACAAGGACAGAACCAGGGCTTAGTGTACCCGACCCAGAGCTGGGTCTAGGGGACCCCCTTTTAGTGCATTGTGGGGAAGCTCACTATTTATGCTGTTCTGTCATGGATGGATATTTGGATGAAATGCGGAACGCGCCACTGTGCTGGATCTGACCCAACCAAGGGGTACAAGCCACCCAGAAACAAAGGGGGCCCGGCTTACCCGTGTCGATCCCGCCAGTACAGACCTTCCCCAAAGGCCCTGAGTAGAAGAGGCCAGAGGGTGAACAATATAGTGGGCTAAGCACAGCTGCTTGGGATCAACTGGGGGCACCTGGGTTGGGAGTGTCACTCCCACCAGCGCAATCATGGTCTGGCTCCCGATGCGGCTTGCAAGTTTTCAGGTTGCTAAAGGAGACAATTTTGGTCTCTTTGTAACGGTTGTCAATATTATGTTTTTGTGTACTTTTAGCTGGATCCACCTTTTTGTTTTTAGAGGGGGCCCAGACAATAGCTTTTTGGGGGTATCTCTTTAAGGGGAAATTGGGGGCCCAAAAAGCCTGTGGGGCCTTCCCCTCGGGCGTTTTTGGGGCGAAATGTTAAGATTTAAAAAGGAAAAAAGGGGGGTTTGGAAAAAAAAAAAAAGAAAAATTAGAAGGGAGAAGGTGAACTAGAGGAAAGGAGTGGGGAAAGGGGTAAAAAGGGCTGTAAGGAAAAATTAAGACAGACTCTGATTAAGGGTCTCTTCTTGTTATCTAAGTTCAGTAAAAAATCTCAGGCATCACCCAGGATTGGTCGCTAGTGACTAGTTTTTCCCCGGCAAAATGAAGATCTTTGGACTTAGTTAACATAAAAAGGGGCGGGGACATTGGGGAATTATATGTTGCATCCATTGGTTATTTAGATATATGTATTATAGATATATGTAATTTAGAAGATATGTGGGTGTTTAGAAAAGGATATTTCTTCTTCTTTTTTATTTTTCCTTCTTTCCTTCTGGCTTTTTTTTTTTCTTTATGCGCCCAATTTGGGAATATATTAGAGTGTTCAAAGGGTTTGTATAGATAAGTGATTATAGGGAAAAATTTATAGGGGTTTATTGTTGTTTAAAATATAATATACAGTATATTATTTTTGTGTTTGATGAAAGATTGTTGGGGGTTTTTCTTAGATAAATTCACAAAAGTACATTTATCTGGAAATCCCAAAATTTAGGCTTAGGGTTTTGTGGCCCGTTTCCCTTTTAATTTTTTTTTTAAAAGTAAAAATTTTGTGTGTGAGGGTTTCATTCAACAAAAAATGGGGTTTGTTAACACTATTATGTTGGGTGGATGGGAATTTCGGCCTATTGATTCTGGCAGCATCTGGGAGTCCCCGGTGTACCCACAGATCCCTTATAAGGTCACAGACAAAAAGAAATCCCCGCATCCACAGGACTTGAGACTATATTACTACAACTGAAAAAAGGGGGGCTTTTAATTTGTCCAAAAAGAACCCCGGGTTACCCTTGGGGTGGAAACCTTTCCCCCGGGTTTTCCCCCCAAAAAACCCCCCCCATATGGAAGGGGCGCAAAATGTGAAGGGGACTTTTGAACCGGGGAAAGGAGGGGGGGGCCCCTTTGGGGGTAACTGTTTTGCAGAATTGGAGCACTTTTTAGGCCTTACCAAGATGTCCAATTTTTGCCCCCCCTGAAGGCAAGCTTCTGCTGGGGTGTTTTAGGGTACTGAGGCACTCAAAACCCCTGACCACAATAAAAGGTGGGAACCCTCAGGAGAAAAACTGAAAAAAAAAACAACAAAAAGTAAAAAAAAATATTCCCCATCAAATTATAAAACAAAAAAAATGACATTTACCTTAATTTTTGGCCTATATCAAATATATTTGAAGCCAACAATAAAACTTTTCAATACTAACAAAACTAAAAAGGGGAGGCCAAGTTACAAAAAAAAACAATTACCAAGTCTTTTTG
>NW_024381157.1:0-24465 GCF_016835505.1 Polypterus senegalus | reverse complement strand
AAGCTATTTCTAATCTATCCTTTTAATCCTTATAATTATAACTGGCAACAAAACATTAAGCTCCATGGCAATGACTCATGGGAAAATTGGAAATTAAGGTCAAAGCTGTTTGATTTTAAGTAAGACTACCAAATGACATCAAATGTTCAGAAGCAATATCTTCATGACCAAACAGTTAACTTTATGAGCTGGAATGTTAAAGGGTTGAATCATGAATTAAAGAGAAAGAAAGTATTCTCTCACCTAACAGGTCTAAATGCTAAAATAGTATTTTTACAGGATTCCCACTTATTAAGCAAGGATTAGTTTCGGCTTCAAAGAGACTGGACTGGCCAAATATTTCATTCCAGCTTTTCAAAGAAAACTAGAGGTGTGGGAATTGTTGTACATAGAACAATAACATTTGTAATAACAGATGTAGTATATGATCCTGAAGGGAAATATATGATTGTCATGGGAAATTTATTTAACTGTAAAGTGATTTTGATAAATATCTACATATCCAATGTAAATGATAGGGACTTCATCCAAAATGTATTTGCATCCATTCCCAATGTGAAGACTCCTAAAATTATAATGGCTGGGGTCTTTGTGTTTTTAAATCCAGACCTAGATAGGTCTACTGCCACAGGGGCAATGATGTCAAACACTTCAAAGACAATTGAACTGATTACAACTTATCAGACCCCTGGAGATTTCTAAACCCAAACTCAAGAGTATATTCTTTCTACTCTCCAGTGCATCACTGCTACTCAAGAACTGATGATTTTTTTAAAGATAATAATTTCTTGCCTACGATTAAATTTTGTATAACGCTATTGTTATCTCTGACCACACCCCTTTGATCATGGAGCTAAAATCAATATGCCCCACATACTCATCTCGCAGATGGCATCTTAACCCACTTTTATTAGCAGATGAGAACTCTAAAGAATATATATCCAAGTAAATGTTTATTTTTTTAGTTTCTGAAAGGGTTTTGGGGAAAAATTTTAAACCCTTTTAAAGAAGGGATTCTAAAAATTATTTTCCCCAAAAATTAAATTTGGAAGTTTTAAAAATTTATAAGGCTTCGGAAATTTCCAGACCAAGATAAGGATCCCAAAGGGCCAAAGGGAAAAAATTTAAAAGGGGAAAAAGAATTTGATTAAACCTTCAACTTTTTTGGAAACTAAAAAACTAAATTTCCCCCTTTTTTAAACCCCAAAGGCACTTCGCTAAAGAACTAATAATTTTTGTAAAATTTCCCCCTTTTAAATTTTTTCGCAATGCAACCCGGAATTAACCCACAGGAAAAAAACCCAAATTTTGCCCATAATATTTAATGACCCCCCATTTTAAGCAACAATAAATCATAATTTTCCCAATAAATTTTAAAAAAGACAAATAATCCCCTTTTGAAAGGTTACCAAATTTAAGGGCCTTTTAAGGCAAAAATTTTTTAAAAAAAAAGGGCCTTTTTAAAAAGAACCCCCCAATTGTAAATTACCAGGGGGGGGAAACGGGACCCCTGGGGTCCTATGAAATTTTAAAAAAACGGGCCGAAAACCCCTTTGCCTAAAGGGAAATGAACTTCCTTTTTTAAAAAGGAACTTTAAAGAAAAAAGGGAAAATTTTTTAAGGGTTTAAAAATTACCAATAATTATTGTTAAGGATATAACCCGAGGGAAACCCCTTGTCATTCCCTTATTGAATTAACAAATGGGCTATTTAAAAACCTTTTTTATACCCAAAAATTAAAGGGAAAAGCAAATCTTCCTTTTCAAATCCAAAACCGGTTTCCTGCGTAAAATCTTTGTTTTCCCTGGTTTTTTCAAATTAAATTAGTTTTTCAAATTTTTGGGGTTTTGGGAAAACAAGGCCCCTGTCAAAAATTGAAAAAAAAACGGTTTTCATCTCCCGCAAATCCACAAAAGTTTAAAATTTTTTTAAAAAAAAAAGTAAACCCTTTTAAAGGGGAAAATAAGGAAATTAAAATTTTTAAGGGTTTTTTGGGCCCGGTTGTCCAAAATTTTAAAATTTAATTTGGGGGGCCATTTGGTTACCTTGAAATGAAAAACCAATTCCAATGGAATTCCCTCAAACCCCACAGCGGAAGGTGAAAAGGGGTTTGATTTTAAGCTTTGTTTTAAATTACCCTGAAATTTGTACCCCTTTTTTTTGGTGGCCCAAATCTTAAGACACAAAAGGGTTTCCTTAAACCCCCCGGGGACCAGGCTTTTTTGAATTTTAAAAAATTAAAAGGAAAGGGCCATTCCATAAAACCCCAAAATTCGGAATTTTAATTTCTTTTTGGGTAAAATTTTTAAAATTTTAGTAGAATTTTTAAAATTTGGAAAACCAAATAAAAAATGGGAAACCCTTTAACCAATGAAAGGGTGGGGCCTAAGTTTTTCCCTTTTTTACGTTTTTAAAATCAAAATTCCCGACCAAAAACCCCCACCAGGAACCGTATTAAAAAAAAAGGCCTCCGTTTATCAAGGGAAAAAACTTAAACCATGGCGAAAGAAAAAGGGAAAAAGGAAAAGGGGCCCTTGGGGGGGGCCCCTTTTAAAAAGGCGAACGGGTTTTTTGCGTGGGGGGGGTTTGGGGAATGGGGGAAAATGGGCCTAAAAGGGAAAAAGAAGAAAAAAATTAAAAGGGCAATATAAACTTAAAATTTCATTAAAAAAGTTAAATGACCAAATTTCTTTAAAAAAAAGGGCTTTAAAGGAACAAAACCTAAAATTTAAAAAGGAAGGGTGGAGATTTTGGATATTAATGGCCAAAATGGCGGCACCAGGGGGCGGGGAAAGGTGGGGCTAAAAAATGGGGCCGAATGGGAAGAAGTTTAACAATAGGACATTGTTCCCCGTTAAAACCTTAAAAGAGGGGGACAAAAACGGAAAGTTAATTTTCAAAGTCCCCCTTAAAAGAAATGGGAAAATTTTAATCTTTCCTTTAACCTGGGAAGGGGAAATTTTTGAGGGGAAAAAGGGGGCCAAAAAATAAAAAATTTTTGGGGAAAACTTTTGCGCATATTTGTTAAAATTGAAAATTGAAACCTTTTTAAATTTTTAACAACCTTAAGGAAGGAAAAGAAACTTTCTCCCCTTCAAATTTTTGGGAATAAACCCTTTCTTTACTTTGTTTTTAAAAGGGGAAAAAAAAAGGGGCCCCCTTTTAAAAATTAAATCCTTACAGACCTTAGGGGCATTTAAAAATTTCTTTTCCAATTTTTTCCGCGGGGAAATGGAAAACTGCTGTAAAAATCACCAAAAAGCCCAAATATTTTTAAAAAAAAGGAAAATTTTCCTTTTAAAAGCCGGGGAAAGGGGAAAAAATATTCCCGGAAAATCAAACACTGGGGTTTTTTTGGGTTTAAAAAGGCAGAAAACCCCATTTGGGTTTAAATGGAACCCCCTTTTTCCACCGGAAAATTTTGGGTTTTCCCCAAACTTTTGGCAAGGATAAAACCCATGTACCGTATCCCCAGCCCAAAAACTTCAGTTTTTTTAAATAACATTATTTCAGATTCACTTTCTATCAAAGTAGAACGTGGAAATTAAAAAGGGGATCCCTTTGGGTCCCCTGCTTTGCAAAGCCACTGACCCAAAATTTGGCATTTCCCCGTCAAAATGCTTTTTGGAAAAAAAGGATTATCAGAGAAGGACTTGAACAAAAAATTTTCCCCAATCCGCAGTTCATAGGAAAATGTAAAAAATTGATCCACAAAATCCCTGTGCGGAATTTAAAATTTTGGTTTTGGGAATTAATTTGAAAAAAGTTGCTTTTCCAGAATTCTCAACCACAAAATTTAGTTTGGGACCCCCCCCCTTTTAAATTTACAATCTTTTTAAATAACTCTAGGAAAAATTACAAGTAAAATAAACCCATTTATCAGAAAAAATTTGGTATCTGTTTTAAAAAACGAAGAAAATTTGAAAGGGTGGTTACCCCTTTCCATCCACTTTTTTTTGGGGAAGAATTAAATTGTTAAGATAAAATACCCTTTCCCTAAGTTTCTTTTTCTTTTTCCCCAAAAGCTTTCCCAATATACATCCCAAAAATATTTTTAAAAAATTTTAAGATTAAACCCCAAACCCTCTTTTAAAATTTGGAATTCAAAACATCCAAATATCCAAATGGCAACCCTAAAAAACCAAATGAAAGAAGGTGGAATGTCTCTAACTAACTTTCATTTTTTATTACTAAGAAAAAGATAAAAATTTAAAAAACCCAGACATGGAACAAATAGATGAATATACAAATTTTGGGTTGTAAAGAAGTAAAATCCAAAGTACTTTTTTTACTTTCCCCTTCTTGTCCCCCCAAAAAGTATAAGAGGGGCCAAAAACTAACAACCCCAATTGTGTTCCTCCCCTCAGAAAAATTGGAACTAATGTGGGGAAGCATTTTAAGATAAAAAGCTTTTAACTGTGGTACCTCCTGAGAAAAACCAATTTTTTATAAAACCATCAAAAATATCGGTTTTAATGTCTGGAAAACTTTTGGGGGGATTAAATCACTTAGAATCTGTACATAGTGTGGAAGACGAATGTTCTTTTGCCCCCTTGAAATAATTCTTTTCCCCAGTGCTTTTAAAAAAACCCAAATAACAGCATGCTTTTTTTTAAAAGGCAAACAAAAAAATGTTTGTGAAAAGGGGAATCAAGATCTGAGCTTTCCCCAACTAGAGTTTTCCCTTTTATCACGTTTTCCCCAGTTACCATTAACCCGTTTTAAAAAAAAGGGCCCCAAGAAACCCAATTTTCAAAGGGGACTTTAAAAGGGGGGCCGGGAAATAAATGGTTACAAGTTTTTAAAGGGATATTAAACCCGGGAATTCTAGGGGGTTACCCCCCAAAAGGGCGGGGTTCAAAGAGCCCCATCCTGTATTTTGATTTCCGCTTTTCTGAAACGAAAAATAAAGTTCCCTTTAAAACCACACCTGCTGTCTGGTCGGGAAACCCCCGGGCCCCCAATTTTTACCCCCTTTTTCATCCCCCCTTTTTCAAAATTACTTTCCCAAATTTAACTTTCCAGCTAAAATTTCTTTCCTATTTTCAAATTAAAACTTTTTAAAAAGGAACCTGACCTTTTCCCTTCCCCCACCAAACACCCCCCTCTTTTAAAAAAAAAATTGCTCGTTTTGGGGAGGCCGGGGCCCATTTCTGTAATAAAAAAAACTATTTTGCAGTCCCCCCCTTTTCAAAAGAAAAAAAGAGTAGAGTGGGAAAAGGATCTCTCAGTAAACATCTCAGAAAAGGAGGGGAAGTAAATGGGAGAATTAAAGTGAACCCAAAAGTATAGTAAATTATTCAATTTAAAATTATATATTAAAGGTGTCATCTGTCTCAGGGAAAATTGTCTAAAAAAATTTTTCTGGTCAAGGTCCAACCTGTAAACTTTGAGTGAGTTCCAGCTTCACTGGGCCCAATTTTTTTGGTACCCAAAAACTAACATATTCTGGACCCAAAATTTTTAAAAAGCCTCCCCAGTTTGGTTTCACAACCCCCAACCCCCCAACACCCTGTGTCGGGGTGGGCCCCAAAAGGGGGCTTTTTTGGAAAGGACAAACAAACAAACTGAACCCCCCTTTTCTTAAACCTATTGGGGATGTAGACTTTTCTTGCTCAACGAAGAACCTTGACTCCCCCCTTTTTTTTAATTTTCAGTAGGAAAACTGATGTTATATCCTACTTGAAAATAAAAAAAACCAAATTCCCCCCAGAGGATCTGTACAGAATTTCATTAAAACCGGGCGGGGATCTAACCCAAAACTTTTTTTAAAATGTTTTTTAATGGGGGAAAAGCAGATTCTCTACCCCTTTTTTTCCTCGTTTTAAATTTATTTATTAATTTACCCATTTAATTTTTTTTATAGCTTGGTTTTACTCTGCTGGCCTGCTTCTTTCTCATGGGGTGGGGGTTGATTTGTTTTGAACCTGGGTTTTAAAACTTGACTTATTTGTATAAAAATGTTATTTGATTTTAATAAAACCCAAAAAATCTAAAAAAAGATTCCAATCTTGACGGGGGTGGGGTAGCATAACCCAAAAACGCCCAGAGCCAATGTGCTGACTATCCAGGGAAATTTGGACCCCATTTTTTTAAATTGAAGATGTCCTGGTGGTGTATGTGGGCTCAATCATGGAGGACCCTTAAAACTCTCGCCAAGCCTGAATCAATTAAAAACGTTTTGTGACAGTCAGCTTTTATGAACCACACAAGGAAATACAAGATGGTTTTTGGGTACAGAATTTGACTACACATCCCCCCCCCTTTACCCCCGGGGTGATCTAAATCCTTTAACAATGCTGCAAATTTGGGCTGTTTTAGCCCAAATCCATCCCCCAGGTGGTTTTGGGTTTCACTTAACAAAAGGCGGTCCTTTTCCCCCATTTCCATGCTAATTTCTTTTGATAAAAAAAGGGAACCCACCTTTTGGGCTACCTCTAACCCTTAAATTGTGTTACCAGTATTGGGGGTCTTTAAATTCCCAATTTTTTCCAAAGCCCCCACCAAACAAGAAAAAATGCCACGCCACCCCAACGAGCCCCCTTTCCTAAAATCCCCAACTCCACAATTTAAAAAATGTACGGTTTTGATCCCTAAAAACCCAATAGTCTTTTGGGCCTCATTTTTAAAAAGGGAAAGGGAAAAAATTTTTTCCAAAAATTTCCCCGGGAAAGAAACATAGGAAAAAACCCCAAGGGTTTCCCTTAGTGTTGTTTTTAGTTTTTGCCTGAGGTTTTTTTATCCAGCAGAATATTAAAAAAAATTTTGGGCCCATTTCGAAAAAATTTTTTAAATTTGGGCTTAAAAAACCAGGGACTTTTTGTTTTAAAGGAAAAACACTGGACACTCTTTTGGGTCTCCGGGAAACTTGGAGCAGGAGCTGGATTTTGGGGAAAAAATTAATGCACGAACCAAATTTCCCACTGTCCTCCCGGTTTTTGATGTTGCATTCCCCCTTTACTTGTTTCTTTACAGTTTTTTTTTTCCCCATTGTATTTTTTTTTTTGTGTCGGGTACCCCCAAATCCCCAATTTTTTCCAATGAAAAGGTCCGGGTTCAGAAAAAACAGAAAAATTTTTTTAAAAAAAAATTTGAAAAAAAAAAAAAAAGAGGGTAAAAACCCTTCAAAAAAAATGTAAAAAAAATTTTAACAAAAATAAAAATAAAATTTAATAAAACCCAAAAGAAGCCCAAACCCCCCCTAAAAATGAAGGGCCCAAAATCAAAAATTAAAAATAACAGGCGGGAAAAATTCAAAATTTTTAAAAATCAAAGGGTTTTAAACCCAAAAAAGGGGGGGTAATTTAAATTCCGGAAAGTTTCCCCCAAAAAAATTTTTAAATAAAGGGTTTTAAACCCTAAAATTAATTTGTATCCAAAAATCATTTAAATTTTTGGGGGCACTTTTTTGGGGTAAACCCCCAGAAACCAAACCCCAAAATAAGGTAAACAAATAGGAAATTCAAAGACCCCCCAAAAATCTGAACCCCAAAACCCCCCCCTTTTTAAAAAAGAAAATCCCCTTTCCCCAATTTCCTGGACTTTTGGGCCCTTTTTATTTCCTTTTCAAAAAACAAAATTCTATTTAAATTTGGGGGAAATTTTTTAAAAAAGTTTTGGGGCCCAGAATTTGAAAAAACAGAAACAAAATAAAAAAATTTCAAAAATGAAAAAATTACAAAACCTCCTTGGTCAAAACCCCAATTTTGGCTGAAAAAAACCCCCAACCCTCTTTTCTGAAAAAGGGCCCTCCATAAACCCCTCCGGGGTTAATTTTCCCATTTTAATGCCCAAATTTTCTTTAAAACTTGGGAATTTTTCCTTTTGACTTTTACCCCTTCCTAAAGGAAAAACTTAGGTTTCCCCAAAAAGGCAATCAAAAGTGAATTTTAAATTTTTTCCTTTTCCCCCTTTAATTTTTCTTTTTTAAAAAATTTGTTTACCCTTTTAACCCCATAAATCTTTGTTTTGGGTTTTTAAACCCACCAAAAAATTTTTCCCCCATTTAAATTTTCCCTTTTTTGGTCCCCCAATTTTTCAAAATAAAAAAGGGGGTTTTTTTTAAAACGTCAGGAAAGGGGTTTTTTTTTCCTTTTAAAATTTTGCCTTTGGGTAAAAAACCCCAAAAAAATACATTTTTCCCAAACCCCGGAAGGGGGGCCCAAAAACCAGTTGTTCCCCGGGGCGGGCCCCAAAGTAGAGAAAAATGGGGAAAGGGAAAAAAGGGGGGAAGGAACCGTGTTTTGGGGCGGGAAGAAAAAAAAAAAGGGGGGGATTTTGGCCCCGGGGGGTTTTGAAGTTCTATGACTGGGGAAGGGGGGGGGAAAGGGGGGAAAAATTGGGGAAAGGAGGAAAAAAAGGGTTTGAAAGGTTTGAAAAGGGGGGGATAAAGGGGCGGGAAAGGGGGAGGGGGGGAAACGGGGGTTTAAAATTGTTCATAAGGAGGAAAAAGGGGAGGGGGGAGAAAATATGAAGGAGGAAGGAAAGGTTAAAGAGTGTGAAAGGTGAGTTGGGGGGGAAATGAAGGTGGATTGATTGAATTGTTTTGGGGATAAAAGGGGGTGTGTAAAGGGGAGAAAGGGTTTTGGAGTTTGGAAAAGGAGATTTGGGGTGGGGAGGGAAAATAAGGGGAGAGGTGTTTTTGAAAATCCCCCTTTTGGGGTTTTAGATTGGTTTCGGGAAAAAATTGGGTTTTAAGTTTTAACCCCAAAAAGGGGGTTTTTTTAAAAAATTTTTTGTTTTAGTTAGCCAAAAAAAATTAATTTTATTTTAAATTTAAATAAAAAAAATTTAAAATTTGAATTTCTTTTAACCTTTGAATTGAAAATAAATTAAACTTTAAAATCAAAATTTAAAAAAAAGGCCCAAACCCAAAATGTAGTTTTCCAAATGAAAAAATAAAAAAAAGGGGATTAAACCTTTTATCCCAAACCTTTTTAAATACCCAAAACCCTCGTTTTCCCAAATTTTCTTGGGGTTTAGCGGTTTATTAAAGCCTTGGCCCGGAAACTGACCCCGCCCTTTCATTAGCATGGCCCCTTAAAAAATGAGAATTGGGCTTCGGTTTTAACGGGCCCAGAGCACTACTATTCTTGCTTTCTTTTTTAAAATGAAAATATTTCTTTTAAATTCTAAAAGGTTTAAAAATTTTTAAAAAATTTTTCCCTTTTAATTTTTCCAAAGGGAAATTTAAAAAATTTTTTTTAAAATTTAACCCCCTTAAAACTGTTTTTTAAAAATTAAATTTGTGGTTTGTGAATAAAACCTGTTTTATGAAACCATTTACAATGTAATTTTATTTTTAAAGACAATTAGCTTGTTAAAAAATAAAGAGTAACATTTTTGTTTTGATTTCTCCCGTTAGCCAGAATTAAAAAAGTTCCCCGTCTTAATTATCAAACTGAAAAACAAAGGTTTTTTCCCCTAACATACCTTTCAATTTTAAAGACGCCACGTGCTTTTCCACGTTTTTCACTTTTTGGGTTTCCCCCAAAACATTAGTTTCCCTTTCAAAAGAAAAAATAAATAAAAAATTTAGTGTTTTGGTTCATATTCAGCGGAAAGGCCAGTGCTGTTTGTATTAATTGGGAAATGCATTTCCCAAGCACTGAAATCCTAAAAAAATTTATTTACTATTAAAAAAATGGGCTTTTTCATTTCATCGATGATTTAGATAAGCCAAACAACAATTTGGGTGGGGAAACTTGCCTGGCATAATTACAAATGACTGTTGTCACCACTGTCCTGTGCCCCGAAAAGGTGTAACTGGAGGGGTGTGAGGAGGTTTCCCTTAAAAAAGGAAAAATGTATCCACCATTTACAAAAATGAATGGCCCTTAGATGAAGAGGTGCCCCATTAAATCAAGAACGAAGTGAAGTTCCTTTGGGTTTATGGGATGGGTGGACACTGCATTAAAAGGGTTAAGCCCCCCATCATTTCATCTGCTGAAAAAAATTGTGACACTAAAAACCCAAAAAAAAGATGAAAGGGGGGATACATCAGGGTTCAGCTCTGTCCCCCAATTATTTTTTCAATGGTAAAGGGGAAGGGTTGGACAGAGGAGTTTAAAGACAGGAGCTGGAAAATGAGGCCACCCATGTTTTATGGGTTGTGGGCGGTGGAAACGGGACAAAAAACAGGAGACAAAACCCAAAGGGGGAAGAATTAAATTTGGGAAGATTTGAAGGGGGGTTGGATGGGGGGGTGGACAGGATTGGGAAATGAGGACAGGGGGGTTGGGGGCGGGGTTGGCAGAAAAAAGTAGGGGAAAAGATTGAATTGGCCCTAGACTTTGGGCAGGGGGAGACATTCTTATTTTATATTGGGAGAAGGGGTCCCAAGGGGTAAAGCTGGCGGGGGAAGGGGGAGAAGGGGGGCCCAAGAGAAGGTTTATGGGGGGGTGGTGAGAGGGGGACATGCAGGGAATTGGTGTGACAGGGGGAAGAACAGAGGACGGGAAAGAGAGGGAAAAAAGATGATCCACTGTGAAGAAAGTTTTAAAAATTATTATTATTATTATTTTTTTTTTTTAATTCATTTGATTACACTTATGTCATTTTATTTACTGTTTTCCTTGGTGTTGATGCTGTTCAGACGGGATGTTCCCCACAATTTTCATTTGGGGATTTTTAAAAAAATTTGTAATGTAGGATTCCAAGACCAAAAAAAAGGGAAAAAATGAAAAAACATTTTGAAAATTTTTACAAAATAAAGTAAATTTTTGATAGAAAACTAAAGAGATCATAACTGTTTTTCCCAAAAGCTGGTTTTAAAAAAAGGGTAAACGGGGGCAGGGGGTAAGTTCCTAAACAGGACCGATTTTTTGGGGTTTTTATTAACAATAAGAAAATCTGGGGAAAAAGGGGGAGCCTGCACCAGGGAAAAGCAAGTTGAACTAAATTTTAATCAGCGGGCAAAGACCAGGCTGGAGAACAGGTTTTGGGACCCCTTGGGAGCACAAATCAGTCCCAGGGGGATCAAAAAAAGGGGTGGCGAAAACCCAGGACCATTTTAAAAAAGTGTATTTCCCGGCAGACTTAATGTAAAAACTGAACCAAAAAGGGGAAACCCACCAAAGCTGAAGGTGTTTAGGGTTGTAGTGCTCCCCACTTTTTTTTTTAACCCGTAAGATGTGGAGGGGGACTTAGAAAAAAAAACCAGATGGTTTATAGGATGAAAACCCCCCCCTGCAGAATAATAGGTTGTGTCTTGAAAAATTTTGGGAAAAAGAGTTACGGGGGGGTTGATGGTTTTAATTGTAAACCCCTTTAGTGTTTTATTGATTTTGGGAGGGCCGTTTTAAAATCTGGGTGCAAGAACAAAGGTGAAAGGGGTGCAGTGAGGTGAACTGATTACAAAACCAAAAGGGGCAGGAATCCCGGGGAAAACACCCGCAGAGCAAAGTGGAGTTAAAGGGAGTGGGGGAGTGATTGGGGGCTTTGGGGCAATTTGGGGTAGGGGTACAGTCTGGGGTTTTGGGAACAGAGAGGAGGAAGTTGTGAATTTAAAAAGGTTTTTGGGGTTCAGTTTAACCCTTTAGAAGATTAAAAGGGACAGCACCATTCTGTGTATATTTGTTACTGGAAAAAGTTTCCCCTTATTGAGGAATTCATAAATCAGTTATTTCAGCTTTAAAACCTTTGCTGACATATTTTTACAAATTTTGGGCCAAAAATTTGTGGAAAAATTTTTTTCAAGTTTAAAAATTTGAAAAATGCTTTTCACAATTTTTCTTTGGGGGTACATGATAGGTATCATTTTTTGGGGTGTGTTGGGGAAATTTTAAAAAAGCCAAATAAGCCAAAAATACATATAAGGGGGGTAAAAAGTTTTTAGCTTTGTCTTTTTGATATATTTGGTGAACACATAACTCACCTAATAAATACCAACTTCAAAACTGGGAAATTCCTAATTTTGTACTTTTTTTAATCTGGGCTAAGTTACAAAACAAACCCCAAGTATTTTTTGTTGTTCCTTTGGGGGTTTTAAATTTTTCTTGGGCATTTTTTTTTTCACAATTGGGGCAAATTTTGGGCAGTAACTTCAGTTCATCAGCCTCCCTTTTCACCAACATGCCCCTCTGAGGGTAGATGGGGGCGGGCTTTTGCCTCCCCAAGTCTCCTTTCAGCTCCTTTTTTTGACTTTAATTTTAAAATTCTTTCAAAGGGCCCTGCCCACTGAGTCAGAGACAGGGCCCCCTTTTCCTAAGCTGTCTTGCCCCTTAGACCTGTGGGTGTTGGTGTCCCCTTTAGCGAATGTAAAATGGGGTTGGGGGCTCTGGTCCCCAGTCTTAGGGGGAAAAAAAGGGGTGCAGGAAGTGCTAAGCATACAACGCTGTTTTTGGGTTAATGGGATGGAGTCCCTTTAAAAGGCAAAAGGGAGGGCGCCTCCAAAAGCCCAAAACCGCCCCCATGAACCGCGCCCGGGAAAACGATCACCTAAGCCCCCAGCCAGTCCCCGGGGTGTTACCTGTTGGTTCCCCGGGGTTCCGTGGGAAATTTCAAGTAAAATTTTAAAATGTCCCGAAATACTAAAAAGCCCTACAAGAGGGGGGATAACCATTGGGAACCCGACCCCCCGGGGATAGGGAGGGGGTTTTCTGGGTTAAAAAAAATAAAATAATAAAAAATTTTAAAAGTAAAAAAATACTAAAAAAAAAAAAATAAATAATGTTTTGTCAACAGTCCCCCTTTAAACATGATTGGGGCTTTTATTTTTTTGTTTTTTTTAGCACCCCCTTTTTTATTTTTGAAAAAAGTTTTTCCCATTTTTCTATGTAAATGTTTTTTTTAATGAGATATAACCCTTTTAAGTTTTTTTTAATTGCTTTTAAATTTTTTTATAATTTTTTAAGTTTTTTAAAGCTAGGGGTTCAGAAAAATCACAGACAGAAACCAAAACCCCCTTTAAAATAGTAAATGACTTTTGGGTAAAAAGCAGACAGAGGCCATTTATCTGTTCCCCAACCCCCTTAGATCTGAGGTTAAAAAATTTTTTCAATTATCATAATTTTTTGAAATCGCCTTGCAATGGGTTTTGGGGCCCCCTCTGGCAGTGGGCTTGAAATTTTTGAATCCCACCTGGCAGGGGGGAAAATTCGTGATTTTGGAAAAAAAACCAAAAACCAGATATCCATATGGTGTTTCCAACAAGGGGTCATCCCGGGGCCCCTTTCCCTTCCCCAATCTACATTGCTTTCCGTTTGGGATTATCTCAGGTTTTCAACGTGGGGCTACCAAACCATGCTGATGACACAAGTTTTCTTTATCTATAGCACCCGATGACCCCCACTCTTTTGATACAACAAAACAGGTATTTCTGAAATGGATGAATAGTAATTTTCTCCAAACCAAATAAAGAGAAAAATGGGAAAAATTTTTTTAATTGGGAAAATGGATTCCAGGTTATGGGGAAAAAAAACTTAAAGCACTAGGGGTTAAAAAAATTAAGGCGGAAATAAAAATTTAGGGGAAATTGGGGTTTACTGTAATCTGAATTTTTTAAAACGGATATTCATCAGACCACCAGGGGCAGAAATTTTTTATTAAAAAACATAGCTAAAAATTTTGACCCTTCTTAAAATCATTGGAAAAAATGCTGAGAAAAATTTAAATTAAGGTTTTTTTCAGTGGAACTAGATTACCGTAAGCAAATCCTCCCAGGACTACCCCAAAAAAAAAACATCAATCCCCCTTGAAGGGGCGGTGCGCGCTAGAATCCCTTTAAATGGGAAAAGAAAAAACCGGAAAACATTTTCCAGTTTAGTCACTAATTTGGGTTTCCTTTATTAGGATTTAATTTAAAATACCTTAAGGTTTTATAAAGCCTTTTAAAAAACTTCAAAACCCATCTTTATATATCGGGAAAGCCCGGGCGGTTTTTTATTCCCAAAACATAACCTTAGATCTTTAAATGAGTGTCTCCTTTTAATTCCAAAAGCTAAACTTAAAAAAAAGGGGGAGGCGGCCTTTGCTGTTTTGCAACCCAAAAACTGGGAAAACCTGCCAAAGGGGAAATTTGCCGGGAAAACAGTGAACACTTTTAAAAAACTCCGAAAAACATTACTTTTTTACCCTTTTTTTAACCACTTTAACAAAACTGATACTCTTTTTATGTTAATTTTCAAAAATAATTATTACAGGGGGTTCCCAAAAACCAAAAGCCCCTACTCTCCCTTTTTTCTACTTTTCCCGGCCTTTTGGGGGCGGCCTCACCAAAAACCACCCCCTACTCAAAGCATCATGATGCTCCCAAAAATGATGGGTGGGAAAACCAAAGTCACGTGACCACACAAAACCGGGGCCTTCCATGAAAAACCCCCAAATACAAAAAAGGACTGTTTGACTTATGTTAGGTAGATTGCCCAGAGGGGGCTGGGTGGTCTCTTTGGGCTGGAAACCCCCCCCGGGGAATTTTTTTTTTTCCCGTTTGGAGTTTTTTTTGTTTTTTTTTATCCAACCCCCATTTTGGGCCTTTTAAAAATTTATTCCCATGTTAATTAATGTTTACTTATGTTTTTTTTTTATTGTGGCTTCCCCATTTTCTATTATTTTGTAAAAAACTTTTTAGCCACATTTTTTTGTTTAATATGTGCTATATAAATAAATGTTGATTGATTGATTGATTGATAGGGGCAGAGTATTTGCTGCTGTGCAGATTACCCAAAAGGGTGCCAAATGCCTCGCGGGGCAGTGGGGGTGAGACCCCCCTGGCGGGGTCTCCCAGCTCCCCTTTTTTTGGGGTTTTCTCTTAGGGGGGGATTTTATGTTTTTTGGGGTTTTCCTTTTTTACCTTTGCCTTTTCATTTTCTAATTTTCAAAGGGTTAACCCTTTTAAGTGTAAATTGTATTTGAATATGTTTTAAATTTTTTGGGAAGGGAAATTTAAAAATAATAATTAATTAATAAAATAATTTCCAAAAACCCCCAAAAATTTTGAACCTTTTTTAGCCAAAGTAATTTAAAAAAAAATATAAAATTTTCTGTTATTTTTGAGCCAGGTGGGTTTTTTGGGGGTCCTCTCCCTTTCAGTGGTTTTGTAGGCGTGAGCCTTTCTCCTGGGATTGGGGGCTTTGTTTTTAAGGGGGTGGAGGGCCTTTTTAAAACACAAAATGCCCATTATTTGGGAGTTTCAAATTCTGGAAATGTTGGGCTTTGGAATTTAAACCTAATGCTCTGAATTGTTTTTCTAATAAGAACCCTTTTTTAAAAAAGGGTTTTAAAATTTTTAAATTTTTTCTTTTAGTGTGGAACAGCCTGAGAGTAAAAAAATAAATCAACATTTTATTGTATAGAATATGGGAAAAAAAAAAACCTTGGGAAACCCAAAATAACTGGGTAAACTTGGGAAAATGAATAAGGGGTTTTTGGGCTAAAAAAGGGCTGTACCTGACAATATAATTTCACATAATTGATTTTTAATTTTCTAAAAGTTGGGCCCCAAAAGGTTTGTCCCGGGATTTGGGCCCGCGGCCCCGGAGATCTTTTAAAATTTACTTTTTTTCTAACTTTGGGTGTAACAACCTCATCGTGAGGGTGTGGGAAAGGGAGAGGATGGTTTGTTTTTTGACTGAGTGTTGATGATGACACCCTTCATTTTAAAACCCGCCCTGTTAGCAGATGCCCAGTTAAAACCCCTTTAAAAAACCACATTCAAAATGAATGTCCCTCAAAAAACAAAATAACTGGGGATTTTTGGGAAAGGGTAAGTCCCGCCTTTGGGAAACTTGCCACTACCCAATCCCCGCTGGCTGTAATCAAGTAAAAAGGGGAACTGGAAAAATTGTTGAGGAAAAAGCCTGTGGTATTTATAATTAAAAAACCCCAAAATCCCCCGTGGCCTGCTACCCTGACAAGGGTTAGGGAAAAGTTTGAAAACACCTTCTGCCCATCATAAAAGTACAACCACACCCCTCTTTTGAAAGCCACGGTGTCTACTTCACCCATAGTAATTCCCCATTGTTGGAAAAGGGCAGGAGCCATCTTAATCTGCTAAGAAATTTTCGTTATGAAGTGTCGAAAACAACAAACCGAGAAATTTCAGCCTAGAAATTTTTACTGCACAAAAATTTGAAGTGACATTCCCTCACCCCAAAAGGGGGCCCAAACCCGTAGATTTCCAAAAAGATGCCTTGAACCTCCCTTTAAAGGGAAACCGGGTAAGGGTGCCAAACAAAACTTTACCAATCGTCAACATCAAACTTTTTGAATTTCCTTGTCTTTTATATAATCCAAAACACAATAAAAATATACAAGTAAAATGCCGCACTTACGGAGATACTCCTGGTTTAAAGCCCAGCCCTGAAATAGGTAAAATGAAACACCCGGTTTTGGTGGAAACACTTTGAGTTACACCATCCCAAAACCCCACAAATTTTTTGGGTGGGGGAGAATGAACGATTCCATCGACACCAAATAAGGCCTCAATTTTTAACAACGGGCCTGCCCGGGCTTTTTAAAGAAGTCCATCTCCACCAGTCAAGAGGGGGGAATTTTTTGTGGTTGTTGCATTTAAAAATTCATAAAGCAACAGGAAAACAAACCTTTTTATCAACATTTACAGAAGAGTTCTGATGAATTAAAAAACCCCCAAAGCCCATCACCGGGATTAAGTGTTGGGAGATATTCACCTTTAAAAAGCAGCATGTGCCAACTGAAGACTTGGGATCAAACAGCCGCCTTTTTCCCGGGGGGTTACTTTGGGTTTAGTGGGGCGGCCCCGGAAAAAAGCAACCCCTTTGATTCGTAAAAGGCGCCCCTAATGATATTTTTTTTTTTAGTGTTTGTCTGTGTATTTTATGATAACTGTATGGAGGTCTGTGTGTATATGGGGGAAATTTTTTAATTTGATATTAATGTTTTAATTTTTTTAATATACATTTTACATTCTTTTTTTATTTATATCGAGGGCATCCCTGCCTGAAAAAAAGGGTTTTTGGGGGTAGAGGGCTGCCCGTGGTGCCCAAAAAGCTGTTTAAAATTTTTTTTCCTTTTTTGTTACGCATGAAAACTTTCACGGCACAGTTGAATGTCTGGGTTTAACAAACGGGGGACAAAACTTTACCTACTTTTGGGAAATTTAAATATACTGCATTTTTTAACCAAAATACAAAAAATCCAAGGATCAGTCTAAGGGTTTTTTTTTTTTTGTATTTTGCCATCAGTGTTTTTGTAAAGGAAAAATTGAAATTTTAAAAAAACAAACCCTTACATCCCGGAAATTATCTGTGAAGTTTTAGTGGAAAAACAACGTCCTTTCCTTTTTTTTTATTGGGGAAAAAAGGTTTTTTTATGGTTTCCCCCCTTAGGCGAAATTGATGAAAATGACCTCAGGGGGTAAAAAAACCAACAAAAAACGTTCAAGAGAAGAAAAAAAAAAAACCAATGTAGATAATCAAAAGGAAGAGAGTTTGGGCAAAAAAAGGACAAAAAGAGGGGCAGGGGTTTTTTTTTTACCCTTGTTTTATTTTACTTGAAGAAAACTTTTTAATTCTTCATTTTTGAAAATGATTTCTGGGGGGAATCCCCATTGGGGTAAAAAAGAAACAGGAATTTAAAGAATTGGTAGAAAAAATCAAAAAACCAAACATTTTATAGGGGGACTTTAAAAGGGGAATTCCCTGTAGCCCAAAATGATGTTTTGAATTTAATTTGAAAGAGAAAGAAGGCCCTGCTGCAGGAGCCATCAAAAAAGCGGGGGGAAGGAATCAAACACTGGGAAGGGTAAGGCCCCTTTTCCTTTTTTAACTAACTTTAAAAAGAACCCAAAAAAAACAAAATTTTCAAGAACGGGGGCATCCTGTCTCCTTAAACTAATGGGGCACACCCTTTTGGGGTCCACAAATTTGGGTTTTGGCCTGTAAAAAAATGGCCCGCCCCACCCGGGCAAACATTTAAACCCTGTAGGCCAAAAATGACCATTTATTGAGGGACCCGAAAAATCATCTTAACGGGAAATCCAAATCCTCCACCTCCCCAAAAGCCCTAATTCCCCCTTCCTTCCCAAAACCCCTTTAAAATTTCGAAAAAAATTTTTTAAAGAAAAGGGGTTGTTTCCTTCCCTTTCTTTTGGAAGGGGTGCTTTTTCTTTAGGAAAGGGCATGAAAAGTTTGGCCCCTTGTGCCCCACCCCCCAAAAGCAGCCCTTAATGCAGGTTAGGGCTTTATACCCCCCAAAAAAAAATTTTAAAAAAATAAAGGGAGTTATTGCCCCCCTTTGAGTCCTTCCCCCTACAGCCCAGTGCACCTTTTTGTGTGAAGCTCATTGAAACAACAGGCTGCCAAAAAGCCTCCTTCATTCAAAATCTCACTGACTGGCCTGCTGTGCCCGTTTGGGGTGGGGCCCCGGGGGCTCTAAGGGGTGAACTGAACACTGTGGCCCCACCACACACGGGCACACACCACATAGTTTGGGGCTTCAGGGTTCTCATCTGCCCCCCTAATTTCATCCTGTGTGTCTAAAGGTTTAAAGAGAGCAACTGAAAGAATAGCAAAAATTCCCCTTTTTTTTATTTTTGTTTTTCTCTATTTTTAATGTAGGCAACCTTTTTAATAATGGGGGGAATTCACTTTTACAAAAAAGCCAAAACCTTTGGGTTGATATCCGAACACTCACCAAATTAAAAACACAGATAACCCTTTTAAAACCAGACCTTCCCGCCCCGAGACCCCCTGTAATGGGCTTTTTAGACATTTTTTTCAAAAAAAAATAAAAAAAGAGGTAATAACTAGAGGGGGGAAAAAAGAGAGGAGGTAAAAAAACGGCTTATATCAAAACATAAACTGATTCAAAAAGGGCGTAAAAAAGGACGGGCCAAACACAAATCACTTTTTGTAAAAAGACCACCAGGGCTAACGATAAGAGAAAAAAAGTGGAAGACATTTAAAATGTTAGTCAGCTCCCCGAAATGTTCACAGTCAAAATCAAAAAAGTGCACTGGAGACACCCCAAACGGGGGTTTTTGCAAAAAGGGGCACCCCCATCCCGGGCAAATTTAGGACAGTGACCACAAAACCCGAAATCAAATGCCATGGTCATTTTGTACATTTTTAATATGAAAAGGGGAAAAAAATAGGTGACATAAGGGGGTTGGGAACTGAATTGTTTTATAAACCCCAAAATCACCACTCAGTGCCCCTTTGGGCCAAATCCAGCTAATTTTTTTAATCTTCTAACGAAATTTTTTTTGGTTTCCCCGGGAAAAACTTTTGCTCCCTGTCGCCTTAAAAAAGGGAAACCCCCTTTAATCCTTTCCCAAGAAGAAAAAAAATTTGATATTAATATGACTCCACACTGGGGCACCCCGGGCCAGTTGGAAAAAGAAATGCCCCAGAAACTGTGCTGTGAAAATTAAATACAATATGCCGTTTTCCCGAAAACCCCCGTTCCATAGTAAATGCCAAATGCCCATAGTAAAAAGCCATATCCCTTTTACTTTATACCACCCTGGCAAAATGTGAATAAAAAACCAAAAAGTAAAAAAGTCCTGTTTACAGACTACAGCCGCAACCAAACTGTTGGACAAGCAAAGGAAACACAAAAAATCCTTTAATTTAGGACTCCCTGACACTGCAATCCCGGGGTTTGGGCTTCCTAATCAACAGGCCCCCGTCTTAAAAGGGGTTGCATCCCCTTTACATCCTCCCCTAATTTACTTTATAGGGACTAAATCCCTGAGGGGGGTGGGTTTGGCCCCCTAGTTTAAATTCATGAAATTCCTGGGTTTTCTCCCCCCATTTTAGGCAAATCAAGATCAATGATGAGAGGAGGTCTACCATCTGACCCCAGTGCTACTGGGTCAGTAATCCCCACACTAAAATGTTAGTTAAACCCGGAGCAGGGGCAAGACTTAAGAAGAAAAAAGGACCCACCGACTTTAACATTGAACAGGAATGTTTTGGAGGGGGAGCACCTTTTACCCGAGTGAACCGGCACTGACAAACCCAGGGTGGGCCCTTTTTATGCCTTGGGCCCGAAGGCCACTGTTGCCCTTTTTCCTCAGATGTCTGACAAGATCTTTTTTTTCACCACTGCCTCCCGAACTTTTACAGTTGACCCGTGGGGTCGGGGCCCAATGGCTGACCCAACATCCTGACAAAGACACCCGCAGCTTCCCAAAAGGGGTTGGCCCCATGAGGGGGCACCGGGGGTGGCACAGAACATCAATGGCACCCACTGAGCTGCCTTATCTCAGGGCGTTTCAAAACCCTGGGTGTCTTAGGGAAAATCAAACAGGATCTTAAAGACCCCGGCCATCCTGCACAGCTGCCCTTTTCCTGCTCATTCCTTTGAAACCATTGGCTTTCTCCACCTTATCTAAATGAGTCCTTTAAAATTTTTGATTTTCATTTTTCTGTGGGAAGCTACAAGCTTTTTGTGCCCGTGAAACCCCCCAAATGCAAAAAAAAACTTTAATTTATTTGGTTTTAACTGGGAGATTCAGGGACAAAAATTTACCCCACAAAACCCGTAGGAATTGTTAAACAAATCAATCACAAAACAAAAAATTGAATATTGGGGGTATATTTAAAATTTTGTACTATTTAATTATTTTAAATTTTTTATTGATTTAATTAGAATTTTTGTACTAAAATTTTTCAATACAATAAAATTAACTTGATTTTGGCTTTTTACGGCCCTTTAAAAAAAATCAGACATCTCTAAAATTGGGGAAAAGGGTGAGAGTTTTAAAAAATAGCTACTGAATTCAGGATAACAAGGACATAAAGTTTTAAAAAAAATTTTTAAAAATGAAATCTCATTCACTCCACCTTTTTAAAAGTCTGTGCTTTACTATTCACACCAAAATCATTTTATAATCACACCGTGTTTTGGTTTAAAAGAAAAGTTAAAAGGGGACAAAGTAAAAGGAACCCAGGGGGCCCTTTAAAAAACCCCCAAAAAATCCCAAATTTTAAAAAGGGGGTTTGTGTTGTTTGTCAATTCACTGTTCGGGAAAAAAAACCCTGATATTTCCCTCTATAACCCGGCCTTTTGGTTTCCCGCCAATACTTTGGGTTTTTTAAAATGCAAATAATCTTTTTTCATGTCTTCTTTAAAATTTATCCATTAATTTATTTTCCTTTAAGGGGGCCCGTAAAAAACCTGGGAGGTTTTGAGTTTTACCCCTTCAGTAAAAACCCCCCAAATTTTTAGCCAATATTTTGAACATGTAGGGAAGAAAAAAATTTTCCTTCAAATTGGGGGGGAGTTGGGGAATGGCTGGTTAAATTTTTTTGTCTTGACCAAAACCCCTCAGTCTCGGGTTTTCCTGCCTGGGCCTCCAAACCGTGGTGGATCAAGAAAGATTTTCTTGCTCTAAAACTGAATGGACAGGGGTCTTGGGAAAACAGTCGGGACAAAGGGTGTGCCCCTTTTTTGTTGCCAGGGGTACGGGGACTGCCTCCCCCTCCTTTTAACCGCCCAAGGGTTTTTTTTGTCTGATGCCTGAAAGTTTATTTTGCCACAGGCCCCAGGACACACAGGCCCCAAAATCTGGAAAAATTTGCAGTCAAGACTTGAAAATTTCTATAAAATGACTGGCCCAAAAAATTTATGTCGGGAGAAAAGGACAAGTTTCAAGATTTCCACACCTCTTAGGTTTTTAAGGAGGGAAAAAAATTTTAGTTAATTTTAAATTTATCTCAACTTTAGTTTTAAATTAGAGATGACAAGGAATAAAAATTTTATGAGCTTTCACAAACCAGAGTGATTAATGAAGGAACTGATATAAATTTATTGGTGGGACATTTTCCATTTTCTACCTTTTTAAAACTTTAAGGGGGAAAATTTTTTAGCTTTTGGGCCTTGGGCCATTCCTCATCCCAAACCCCAATTCTGAAAAGTAAGAACAAAAACAATTGGCATTAGTAAACCCCTAAAAAATTTCAGATGACCCACCTTTACAAGAAAATTTAAAATATAAATGAAGAAAAAGAAAAGAAAATTGTTTTGTAAAATTTTTCGGCCCAAATTTGAAAAGGGCATAAAATTTTACAGCCATTTGGAAAGAGAGACAGGACGGGAGAAAAAGGTTGGGAATCTCATTTGGGGGGGCTGAACTGAGACGTATGTTCTGATTTTAACAGTAACACCTCCTTTTTGGCCCCCTCAGTTTGGGTTTGGGGCACACCCCCCCGGGGGGGGGATGAGGACCCAAATGGGGGAAAGAAATTAAAATCAATTTTGTTTTACCTTTAAAAAAAAACAAAAAAAAGTTCAGTCAAACCCAAACCACAAAGGTGAGGTTATCTGGGGAAAAATTTTCCAAAACAAAAAAACTCCCGGTTTTTGGGTTTAGAGTATCAATGTGATTATTATGCCGATGCATTCTTTGAAAAAGTAAAAATTTAAACCCCAACCTAATCCTAACCCTAAAACCCCAATTTTATCCCCATATGTTTTTGGGATGATGGTTTTAGATACCTGATATTCAGGGGACTGTGGAGAAAAAAGCTTACACCTCTTTCTTCCCGATGCTGTGTTAATGCTGGATGAGTTTTATCAGACTGAGTGATAAAGCAGGAGGAGATTTTTTTGAAGCGTGAAATGAAAAAAGCTCCTTCAAAGCTGCTTTCGAAATTAAAACCAAATGTGTAATCCAGGATTTAGGGTTTTTAACGAATTCATCCCTTTACTGCTAGGGAAAGGGGGGTGCCGGAAAAAAAATTGGTTTACCAAAAAAGCTTTTTTTTTGAAAATGAAGGCTATTGGGGCTCTTTATAGGCAAACAGAGTTTTTAAAACTTTAATTGCAAAAAAAAACAAAATAAAACAACCCCGGGGCTCAACCCGATTGGGGCCAAAAAGAGGGTTTAGGCCCCCAAAAGTTCAAAACCCCAAAACTTATATAGTAATTTTTATCACCTGACCTTCCCAATTAGCTCATTCCCGCACCTGGTTTTTTACTGTCCATTGTTTATCCCCTAGTTTTTGTTTTTCTTATTTTGATTGGTCTTTTTGGGTTTGGGTTTGGGTGCTTCCTTTTTTTCCCTCTTTGGGCATTCCTTCAATTTTTTTCCTAAGCCTTTTATGCTGGTTATTTGGTTTCCCAAAATTAAGCTTTTTTAAATAAAAGAAAACGGGGGTCCTTTATTTAATAATTTTTTTGTTTGGCATGCTTTATTTTTCTTAACCTTTGGGGTAATTTCCCAAAATATTGTCCCATATTTATTTATGCTAATTGCGAATATATTGATTTTGTTTTTTTATCATTTCCATCATTTGGACCTTAAATTTTTGAAAAACCTTTTGCGTCATTTTGCTAAATTTACCATTTAGCTGGTTTTCAACCCCTTTTACCAAGGACACCTTTTTTTTTTGTTTCCCATCCTTTTCCCACAGGTGCACAGGTAGTTTCTACGGCCCTTCTTTTCCGTCCCTTTGTCTTTCCCATGCTTTCCAATTTTTGCCTCAAGCCTTTTAAAAAAAAAATGTAAATGACCGATTTTTTTGTTAACCATTTGCTTGACTTTATCATATTTGGGCCCGACATTCCCAATTTATGCTTAATCTTTAAAGTTTCAGATTTTTAAAATTTCCAAAAGGCTATTTATGCCCAAAAATCTATTTATGCTGATTTTGTATGCTCTAGCAATTTTCATTCTGTTCCTTGGGGCCCTTGATGGGTTAAGGGGCCTTTTAAGGGCCCTTTCCCGCCCCTTTTCCCAGGTAACTGCTTGTCTCCCTGGAATCTCCTCAGGGGACCCTTTAGGCTTTTTGCTGGGGGAAAAAGCAAACCTTCTGGCATGGCAAAATATTGATGTGTCCGCCCTCCTGGAAAAAGGTTGGGGCTACCTTCCGCCAGCCTGTAGGGGGCCATTTATGGCCTCATGCTAGCAGAAAATGGCACTGACTGTAGCCAAATGCAAAATGGGGGTGTCAAAACAGATGAGGGGGGGGAAAAAAGCCAGTGGGCCCCCCCCACCTGTTAAAACCCTTCATTCCTGTTTTGGGGGGGTTCCCTTTTTGTTCTATAACCACCCCCCCCTCCCAAACCCAAAAAAAAAAAAGTAACTAAAAATGATTTAAGGGCCCCCCTGCCAAATTCCCCCTGACCATATCAAAAACCCGAAGTTTATTTACATGGCCTTTTTACTCGGATTTAAAAAGGGGGTTTCCCTTTTATTTTTTTTGAGCAGTATATTTTAATGTAAAATTGTGGTTTTTTAAGTCACTACATAAATTTCTGAAAAAACACTCCCGTGATAGTTTTTAATAGCCAGACACTTAGTCCTTCACAAAATGTTTAAAAATCATATTTTAATTTTCTTTGAGAAGGGATGAAATAAAAATTTTTGTTGGGAAATTTTAAAATTATGATGACATTTTTCACCTTTTGTACTATTGAGGGGCTTTTTTTTTATATGGTGGGTTTCCCCAAGGTTCCCCCCCCAGTCCTTGTTATTCCCAACCATGGTTTGTTAAGGGATTATCCGGGCACAACGTGAGCTACCACAACTATTGGTGA
>NW_024381156.1:0-1640 GCF_016835505.1 Polypterus senegalus | reverse complement strand
TTCACAGGTTTTGTCTCTCCATTTATCAGGAGTATTCAATCCTTTTCCTTTAATTTTGTTCCTATATATACACACACAAGCTGCATTTTCAGTTAAAGACAATGCAAGTTTTATTGAAAATGTGACTCCTAAATAAGGATCAGCAAGAGCCGTATTGTTGTAGACTCTGTTTGTAAGTGAACAGCAAAGTCTTGATCAGGATGCTCAGTTTCCAAGCTGTGGGATTACCGGCGAGTCCAGTAAAGTGCCATTTGTAGACAGTGTTGATACACGAGGAGGCTCTGCTCAAATCTAACAGTTCTAGTTGTGTTAATACACGAGGTGATTGGTCAGCACAAATTAAAACACTCATTATTGTCACTACCAAAAACAAAATGTTATTAATAATTATTCAGTATAAATTGTACAACCATTTCAAGACATATTTACAATTAACAATAATGATGGGTCAGTTGAACTGAAAGAAAAATTAATCTTCTTTGTGCATTCTAACAAACAGACTGATCAGGGAATATACTGAAGCACGCCCACTTCTATATATTATATATAAATAATATGGGATTGGGACAGACATGTTTGCTTGTAATGTTCAAAAAAGTAATAAAACTGTACAATGCAGTTATAAAAATTAAAGAAAAAATGCAGATGGCATGAATTGGCGAAAACAGATTGTGACGATGTAGGTTCTGGCTCCACACTCCCATTGCTATTGGAAGCACTCGAACCTCACACCGTCGATAATGAAACCGAGTGAGCTAGTCAATGGAGGAAATTACTGAGCAAGGGGAAGGTAGAAAGTGCAAAAGTGCTTTTATTTAAAACAGTCAACAAAAACAGTGTTCAAATAAATAGTGCAGTTTCAATGTTCATTAAATAAATAATCCATAAAAAGAACGTGGGAGTAAAACCAATAAATAGAAAAAAACAATCCTTAAAACCAGAGGTTAAAATCTTCTCTTGGAAGCAGTCTTAAAACAACAAACAAATCCGGTGCATCGTCTATTAGCTTTTGTTAGCGTCTCACCTGCTTATCCCGTTTGGGCCAAGCAGCAGGCAAGACGCTCTCTGCAGCTGCCCTCCTGAAACACACGCATGAGACTGGAGACCTCCCGAACCCTGGCTCCGGTATGGCACTCATCCCAGCCTCGGAGAACTTGGTTTCCAACCAACGGCCAAGTCGCCCACGTTGGGGATTCCAGCACCAAGTCTCCGACTTCCGCTGCCTTTCCATGGCCTCTCTGCGGCCAATCGCCTTCCCTGGTCACTCCCGCTATCTGATCGCTCAGCGGGAGCGACATCAACACAAACGCCTGGGTGTCGGCCTAACACCCAGCTTCCACGCAGCTGTCCACGAGCGCTCGATCGCGCGCTCACCACACTCACGCACCGTCTGCTTCCTCTCCTGCTCCCGGTAACCTCCGTCCTCTCCTTTCCTTCTTTCTCTCTCCATTTCTTTTTCCCTCCGAACGTTTCTTTCTCCTCCCACAACCGACTCGCGCTTCTTTTTAAAACGTGAGGGGCCATCACAGCTGTAGCATTAGCCACGGGAGCAATCACAAATGTGGGCAGTTCCTCACCTGTGCACAGGTGAGAAACGCCCACATCGACGACTGCCCCGCGGCTCGCTACAACAACGCCCC
>NW_024381155.1:0-38076 GCF_016835505.1 Polypterus senegalus | reverse complement strand
AGCGATTTTTCTTTAATAGCGTGCAACAGCATATACATCGATGGCGTAGTTTTACTAACCTCGAAAGTTTCTCCAACTACTTACACTCGGCGCAGGTTGCCAGCTTGTAAAGGGCGATGGCAATCCGCTTTGGGGTTGGAACCGGGTCGGTGACAACCTGTGATGGGCGAACATCAGGACTGATGAATCCACACAACATCTCAAACATCGGCCGCTTCATTCTAAAATGTTGCAGCAGAGATTTTCTGTGAAGTGTCTCCCCACCACCTGCTCCCAGAAGGTCTTATTCCGCGCTCTCCCATACCCAAGACTGGGGTACTTTTCTCGAGCTCCAGGGCTATCAGACAAGCAACTGCTTCATCCTGCTGTCGCCTTCGGATATTATGTACAATTCCAATTATTTGTGAAACTGAAATAACAGTAAGCTGGCTATGGACGATATATGTACGTAAGTTAGATTAGCAGTTGGGAACCCGTGTACCAAACTTCTTGAAGATGGGCCCATAAGTAACAAAGACCATTGAAAAGTTCAATATGGCGGCCAACAGTGGCATCATACCACCAAAATAAGTACCAAATTTCAGCCTTCTACCTACACGGAATTTGGAGAATTAGTGATGTTGGAAATCAATATGGCGGCTGACAGTGTCGCATACCACCAAAATAAGTACATACATCGGTTTCTGTTAACGGGGGAAGCCGCACCAAATTTCGGTGAAGATGGGGCTCATAAATAAGAAAGTTCAACATGGCGGACGCTTTATCGCTACATGTAGAATTTCGAAATGAAACCTGCTTATCTTTGTAAGTAAGCTGTTAGGAATGAGCCTGACAAATTTCAGCCTCTGCCTACACGGAAGTTGGAGAATTAGTGATGAGTGAGTGAGGGCTTTGCTTTTATTAGTATAGATTAATATTAATATTATATTATTAGCTTACATAAAGAGAGAAGCAACAGGACTGCGCAATTGCAGACATAAACCCCTGGTGTGAGAGAGTCGAGTCCGAGTTGAGGTGAGGCTTATCACTGACACACCTCATGTTTCTTCCCCGTATTTGAACAGGAAATACTAATTAGCGATTTTGACTATAAAATTATTGAATCATACAGAAAACAAATTTATGGCACAGACTGGTGGACAAATTTATTTTATGTTATCATACTTAGTTTTTTACTTTGCATGCCTACCCTGACCTCACGCCACTGAATAAAATGCAATGCGCTTTGTATTGTATTTTAAACTGACATTAAAATTGCATGTCTTAGTGAAAAGCAATCGATTGCTTGGTTGATATATTTTTAACCACAACACAGTAAAATCATGACAAAATCAAACGTTCCACTTGCCTGTGTAAATAATCATCCATAGCTGAAACAGCATGTGCCATCGCCCAGTGCCCAGACCGCTACAGGTACCTCATGAATGGACACAGGCGTATACATTGAGCTCTGAGTTACTAAGAACATTCTAATAGAACTTGTCAAAAATAAATAAAACCGCAAATTTCCAAATAAATGCCAGTGTTGCAATAAATACAAGTCTCACTGTCAGGGCGCAAAAGGCAGCCTCGTTCGGTGCTCGCTAGTATTTTGTCTGTTTGTTTATTTGTCACATTGTTTGGTGTTCAACTGTAATCAAATACACCCGTGAAGAATCTATACTAATAAAAGGCAAAGCCTCACTCATCACTAATTCTCCAACTTCCCGTAGGTAGAAGGCTGAAATTTGGCAGGCTCATTCCTTACAGCTTACTTACAGTAGTTGGACAGGTTTCATTTCGAAATTCTATGCCCAATGGTCATAACTGGAAGGTATTTTCTCCATTATCTGTAATGGAGTTGAGTTGAAATGACGGGGGCGAGTTTCAGGTGACATCATCACGCCTCCCACGTAATCACGTGAACTGACTCGTCAACGCAAAAGGAGAAACCAGGAAGACCTCCAAAAGCGCTTAAGAAAACATGCATTATATAATTGAGAAGGCAGCGAAACAATAAGAAGCTTGAGCGAGTGACATACTACCATATTCATGAGTGATGCTACCTCGAAAAGAAAGCAAGGTGTAAACCTAAACTTTAAATTAAGTTCATAGACAGGCTACACATGCTTCACATGCCCACAGGTAATGCGGATACAAGTTTAATGAGAGGACGAGGATATAAACAGAGTTTTGACACTTTGTAACAAGTTAAAATTGTAGGTGAAGGGTGTGCTTATGCAAATTCCGAGAGACTGTGTTTGTGGGGATTGACAGTTAAGGCGGGTGGGGAGTCACGCCATCTCCTCCCATTCACCTAATTTCGCTCTGAGCTGAGCTCGCCTCTCCGCACAATTCGTCCAGACTGCCACCAAATACAGAAAATCCACAAGTTAATACACACGCTGTCTCTAGAGTTTCTCCAACACTGAATCCTCCAGGCACTACTTACAAAAGGTTACATTGACAATCGACAGCTGAGAAGCTTCGATGCATGTGCTCCTTAACGCATTAAAAAATAATGCATTTAATCACAGTTTCAATTCCAACCAAAGGGAAACTTCTGTCAATGCATGATTTGCACAGAGACACAGGAGGTCTGAGAAACAAGAAGGATTTTTATTCAAACACTGCAACACATGCCTTTAAACGTGCTCAATGACAAGTCAGAGATGACAGTTCGCTTAGGAGCAGAGAGAGAGAGTAAAAGCAAGCAAACAATCAATTTTCAACTGACAGGCGCTGCACAAGGCTTTTAGGTTAGCGGAGTATGCGCAGGTTTGCATTACGCGCTATAGCGCAAGTGAGAAAGTAATAGTGATGTGTCGTCAGCAACGAGCCGCTCGGCGCCGATGTTTTCAAGTGAACGAGGAGCTCGATGTCCGCGAGCAGAGCCGAACTGCCGCTCCACATCGGACTAGGATCATACCATTATGTGAAAGAAGGAAGGGGGGCAGACGCTCCGAAGATAGCGAGTGTTGGTACAGGCCAGGTACACAGAGCAACACTGTCGCTCTGTGTATCTGTTGCTGCGACAGACGAGGAGCCAGATTTAAATGCAAGCGCATCGTGAAGAAAAAAGAAGAGTAAAGAAATGAGTGAAAGCCGAAAAGAAGCAGCATCTGGCTGCATTTCAGTGATATTGAGACTGCAAAGCTAAGTGCAGAATATGAAAATATCTGTTAGAGCAGGGTCAACAACAAACCTGCACAGACATATAAGATCCACCCACCCATCCGTGCAACTGAAAGAGACCGTGCCCAACCAAAGGGGAACTTCTGTCAATGCATGATTTCATGGTACACCGATTACATTGATCAGTGCTTCCCAAAACCTCAGTATGTAAAAGACGGCGTTGGAATATTTTGGAATATATAATGTAAGCGCTGGAATATATAAAGTCAAATCTTGAATATATAAAGTCAGTGTCGGAATATATTGTCACGCTTCGGTCACAGATTTGCACAGAGACACAGGAGGTCGTAGAAACAAGAAGGATTTGTATTCCTTAGAAACAAGAAGGATTTTTATTCAAACACTGCAACACATGCGCTTAAACATGCTCCATGACAAGTCAGAGATGACAGTTCCGCTAGAACAGAGAGAGAGAGATAAAAGCAAGCAATCAATTTTCAGCTGACAGGCGCTGCACAAGGCTTTTAAGTTAGCGGAGTATCGCGCGAGGTTTGCATTACGCGTTATAGCGCAAGTGAGAAAGTAAAGAGCAATGTGAGGGCAGTCTGTGTTTCAGGGGTTCTGGTTTTCCCAGGGGCGTCTGTATCTTCTTGGGGTGCGATCAGCCCTCCAGCTCACACCCTCCCCCTCAGCTTTATTCACATTCCCGTGAATCAAGCGACTCTCTAACCAGGTTCATTTAGTCGTGATAATACGTCTGCGTTGATGTGTTCAGAACCTGGTCGATGTTTTACTGTGAAATGGTAAGAGGTTGTAAGCCCAGAAACCATCTGATGAGGCGAGAGTTTGTATCTTTCTGTCGGTATAACCATTGATGTGGAGCATGATCAGTTACCAAAGTGAAGTTTCGTCCCCACAAGTAATAGCAAAGCCCTCCACCTCACAATATAAAGTAAGCGCTGGAATATATAAACACAAAACTTCAATATATAAAGTCATCGTCGGAATATACAAAGTCAGTGCTGGAATATCCATCCATTTTCCAACCTGTTGAATCCGATCACAGGGTCACGGGGATCTGCTGGAGCCAATCCCAGCCAACACTGGGCGCAAGGCAGGAACCAATCCTGGGCAGGGCACATGCACCATTTTCAAAACATTAACCGAACAGTGTTTTTTTAATTTATTTTTGTCTGAATACGTTTTTGTTAACTTACTTCATATCAGAGTCGTTTCAATCAATATATTTTGACTTTGACTTTATATAATCAAGAATGACTTTATATATACTGACACTGACTTTATATATTCAAGTTTTGACTTTATATATTCGGCAATGACTTTATATATTCAAGTTTTCACTTTATATATTCTGACGCCGACTTTATATATTCAGAAAATCAATATATTTGCCTGTTTCGCACCCATAGTATATGTGTGTGTGTATATATGTACACATGTATGTATGTATGTATATATATATATATACCAGCAACACTCATGACAATGACAAAAACAATTACGTTGTCAATCATGTTACGTTATTATTAAAATGTTTCCTTTTCTTTTACTTCTCCGCTGCCAAGCGGGTATTTTGCTATATATATATAAATGATATGACAACAACACTCATATCAATGACAAAACAATTACATTAACAATCATGTTACGTTATTTTTAAAATTTTCTTTTCATAACTTCTTTTACACTACTTCTCCTGCAGAAGCGCAGGTATTCTGCTAGTTGATAAATATTTGGCAATTCACTTTTTTGCGATTTGACACCAGGTTATTCACAACTGACAACTTTTCTGGATATGTTAGCAGGTTTAGCAGCGGTTGTCGGCAGCTGACGTAGACGCAGGTATCAGAAAAGGTGCACTCGTTAGGTGGATTTCAAACGGCGCTGTCAAGTTTACATGTGGCCATCCTCTGCTCTCTATGTTACTCCTCAACAGAACTCATGAGGACTTTTCCCTTTCTTCGGCTCTACGTTTCATGGAAATCTGGTTAAATGAATCCATTGCACACTCGGCATTACAACTGACCGGCTTTCAACTTGATAGAGTGGACGGCGCAAAAGAAACATCCGGGAAAAGAAAGAGTTGGAATCTGCTTTATATAAAAAATGTCTCATGTACTGAAGTTACGGTGTTAAGTAAAACTTAGAAACGCTTTTTGTTAACCGTAGGCCTTTTCATTCACCGCGGTTACTGTCTATGGTCCCCCCTCATGCCTGCGTGAATGCAGCGCTACAAAAGCCTACCAATCAGATAAAGAGCACAGGGCAAAATTACCTGAACTCCCTTCTGATTATTCTGATGATTTTAATAAAGCAAATCTCAGACAGGAACTTCAGAGATTTATACAGCACATCCTACACGAGGCAGAAACACACTGGATCATTGCTATCTTGTGCTGAAGCATGCCTATCGCGCTGCCCCCGTGCACTTTTGGGTTGCTCTGACCACTTTTTGATTCATTTGCTCCCAACCTATAGAAGTAAGTTAACATCAGCTAAACCAGTGATTAACACAGAGAAAGGGCGGACTATTGCGGTAAAGTTAAAGCTACAGCCCTGCTTTGACTGTACGGACTGGGGCTTCTCTGAAGATACTGCTGCTAACTTACAGTGCATCGGGAAAGTATTCACAGCGCATCACTTTTTCCACATTTTGTTTTGTTACAGCCTTATTCCAAAATGGATTAAATTCATTTTTTCCTCAGACTTCTACACACAACACCCCATAATGACAATGTGAAAAAAAAAGTTTACTTGAGGTTTTGCAAATTTATTAAAAATAAAAACTGAGAAATCACATGTACATAAGTATTCACAGCCTTGCTCAGTACTTTGTCGATGCACTTTGGCAGCAATTACAGCCTCAAGTCTTTTGAATATGATGCCACAAACGCACACCTATCCTTGGCCAGTTTAGCCCATTCCTCTTTGCAGCACCTCTCAAGCTCCATCAGGTTGGATGGGAAGCGTCGGTGCACAGTCATTTCAAGATCTCTCCAGAGATGTTCAATCAGATTCAAGTCTGGGCTCTGGCTGGGCCACTCAAGGACATTCACAGAGTTGTCCTGAAGCCACTCCTTTGATATCTTGGCTGTGCGCTTAGGGTTGTTGTCCTGCTGAAAGATGAACCATCTCCCAGTCTGAGGTCAAGAGGCTCTGGAGCAGGTTTTCATCAGGATGTCTCTGTACATTGCTGCAGTCATCTTTCCTTTATCCTGACTGGTCTCCCAGTTCCTGCCGCTGAAAAACATCCCCACAGCATGATGCTGCCACCACCATGCTTTACTGTAGGGATGGTATTGGCCTGGTGATGGCGGTGCCTGGTTTCCTCAAAGCGTGGCGCCTGGCATTCACACCAAAGTTCAATCTTTGTCTCATCAGACCAGAAATTTAGTTTCTCATGGTCTGAGAGTCCTTCAGGTGCTTTTGGCAAACTCCAGACAGACTGCCATGTGCCTTTTACTAAGGAGTGGCTTCCGTCTGGCCACTTCCTCACGGTCTGATTGGTGGAGTGCTGCACAGATGGTTGTCCTTCTGGAAGGTTCACCTCTCTCCACAGAGGACCTCTGACAGAGTGACCATCAGGTTCTTGGTCACCTCCCTGACTAAGGCCCTTCTCCTCCAATCGCTCAGTTTAGATGGCCAGTGTGGACGAAGGTTTCAGACCAGACAGCAGGTGTGGTTATAAAGCAGCTTTATTTTCAGAGTCACGGTGAGAAGAGTTTCAGAAAAGCAGACAATCAAATGTACATGACAGCGTCAGGGCTCTTCTGAACCCCGTCTGTTGGGTGGGGTCCAGTTTTATACCCCTAGAATGCGTAATTTAATATCATTATAAAATGTAACAGTCAACACATTTATTATACACAAACCTTTAGCCCCTTCAACGCCCTTGTGCAACTTGATTTCTTGGCTCCTTTTGTTATGGCGTTCAGATGTAAGCTAAGGGAAAACGTGATAAGGCAGACTCATGTGTGGAATGCTCAGACCTTGAGTCCTTTGCACAAACATTTTTCTGTTTGCTAAAACAAAGCATGCTATTACATGGTTTTGTAAAGCTTACTTCTCAGACATGAATTAGTACAAGGGAACGAAGAGAACATTCGTCTTCCACATTCCCCCCTTTTTTAGCAAACAAAAATATTTGATCAGGGAGAGTTGAGTAGGAAAGGGTAGGAGAGGAGGATGGAGTGGAGTGGGGGAGGAGTGTGGGGTGGATGTGCTGATCTGAAGCATTTTTTCTTTGTGTAAAAAGTAAGCCTTTGCCATCGAGGCAGTAAAATACTTGGATACAATGTATCTTATCAAGGGAACAATACAGCAAGCTACAAGCAGGAGAACAATTAAAGCAACCGAAGAGAGATGAAAACTGATTTAAGCCATTGGCCCCAGGACCCAAAAGTGGACATAAACCATTTGTCCCAAGGATTAGAAATGCCAGAATTAGTAGCTAGTTCATGTCAAATCAGCTAAAGCACGGGTGATTGATCCATCAGGAGCTGTATTATTAGGGATATAGGTACAGCATGCATCACCAAACATAGCACAAACGCCTCCTTTCTCAGCCAAGAGCATATCTAAAGCCAATCGATTTTGCCAGGTCATGAGGGATGTTTTATCAAGTTGCTCATGGATACCTTCAACAGCTTCTTTAGTAAAATTTAAGAATCTTTGTTGATTATAATAGAGGTAATTAATCCAATCTACATTTTTGTTTATAGTAACCTGAGGAAAAATAGACTCAAATTCGGCAACTTGGTCCCTTGCCTTGAACTTATCAGGGACTCCACGAGGGACTCGAATGGAATCAAAATACACCCCAGGGCCATGTAGGGAAAACTGGGAAGGGTCCACAGAATGGGGTTGACGATGTCGGCCAAACATGGTCGACACATGGAAGGCAGTTAAAGGGAAAAGTCGGAAAGGCATAACAAATTGTATTAAAGCAGAAGTGCCAGTCCAGTCAGGTGGAAGGATGTCAAGCAATTTAGACCTATGGCACATCCACCAAATATCAGTATTCTGAGTAATCAGAAAATTGATAATTTGGAAGCTAAAGAGGAAGAATTAATCGGAAAAGTTTGGAAACAAAAAGGATGGGATATTACCAACATTTGTGCCACGAGAGGAAGTGAGGTTTCTAAAAACAGGTATAAATACCTTCATCAGGCTGGAACATCGGGGAGTCATGGGAAGAGTAGGGGAAAAGAAGGGAAAGTGTAATGTAATTAGAGTCGATTGGAATAGAGGAAGAGATAAAAAGGGCAAGTAGGCAAGGAAGGCCAGTAGGATCAGATATGTTAGAAAGAGGAAAAGGGACAGTGGCCAAATGTGGCCTAGCTATAGCACATGCATAGCAATCAGATTGATTCACTTGTCTAGCCGAATATAATACCCATTGCAGCCAACGGTTCTGATCCCCATACCCAATTTCAATAGAAAAAGTGGAAGAAGAGGTGGAAATATTCATGACCTTGACAGGTTTGGACCAGGGGTAGGAGAGAGGTGTACGTGTGTGGGGAAATGGGAGGTGTTAGTAACAGGGTTCTCAACCTTAATTTGAAATCTCCCTAGAGGATCTATTCCAGATACATGCCCCTAAAATACAGGTTCCTGAATCATGTAAAGAAGGGTTCTTCAGAGTAATGATCAAAGGGTTACAATGGTATTCGCACATTCATGAGGGGCATGTCCTTTTATAATAGAAAACGATATTTCAGACCATACTTCTGGGCCTTATAGGGTTGATAAACCCCAGTCATCATTTCCAGTATTAGCCAAAACCCAGTCCCACATGTCACAGTTACTTCCGAATCCAGAGTTTGTAACAGTTACACACACATATTTGTCAGACCAGTTCCACTGGATTTGTCGATCAGTCCCACAGTCAATAATAGAACAGAAATCCACCTGAACTGATGTGGTGATTCCGAAAGGAAAAGTCAAGGTGACCAGAGCAGTCGACAAGGGGATGGAAAGACATAGTAGGACCACAATCAAGGGTGCCATCTTTTGCAATGTGAGATGTGAATCCAAGCAGGCAGTCCCTCAACTTTAACAGCATGTGGTGTCTACAGCAGAACTTGGAACGGTCCTCTCCACGAGGGTGATGCCAATGTTTCCTTGAGTATCTCTAGCCAGAATCCAGGTTCCTAATGGAATCGGGAGTCCTTTGATGGAGGACTAGTTCTCCAGGTCTGATTCACCTGCTCGTGGACTTCCTTCAGAGAAGCTCGGAGACCTGTAAGACTGGAAAGAAGATCATTGTCCACAGTATGCAGTGTAACATTACCTATGACCATGCCGACTGGCATGGTCCATCCGGTCAGAATTTCGAATGGCGACAGCCCTAACTGCCAATGTGTTCTTCCCCTTAATCCCATCAAGGCCAGAGGCAGAGCATCAGGCCAAGTTAAATTTGTTTGCTCACAGATTTTAGCCAATTTAGATTGCAAGGTACCATTGCATCGTTCCACAATACCTCCACTCTGGGGGTGGTATTTGCAATAATGATGCACATTTATCTGGAGCCAGGTGGTTAATTCATTTATAATGGAATTTAGTGGGTGCCATTATCAGTTTGTAATTTCTGTGGTATTCCCCATCTAGGAATGATTTCCTTTATCAAAGCTTTTGCCACAGGTTTGGCATCTGCATGTTTGGAAGGGAAAGCTTCCACCCATCGGAGAACACATCAACAATTACTTAACAGTATCGGTACCCCTTTGATGGTGTTAATTCAATGAAGTCCATTTGAAGGTGTTCGAATGGACCCATTAGGTTAGGTGTAATGGCGGGACTTACCTGGGTGCCCTTTCCTACATTAAACTTTTGACATAATGCACAGCACCTGCAGAACTGCTCTGCATATGTAGAGAAACCTACAGCTTCCCAATATTTTTCAACATCTTGAACCATGGCGTCTTTTCCAGCATGGTCTAGGCCATGGGCGATTTTTCCATACCTGGGAAAGAAGCTTTTGGGAGGAAAGGTTTGTTAGTTTGCTTATGGGTCCAGACTCCATCAGAGAGGGACCCTTCTTTGGACCATTTTCTCTTCTCTGTGTCCGTGGCTGCATTCTGTAAAGAAATAATTTGATTATCAGTGTCCTGGTCATTTCTCTGTTGGAATAAAAGATTGGTGTGTTATTATGCAGCCCGTTTAGCAAAATGATCAGCTAATTTGTTTCCTTTGCTGACAGGATCCTGTTTTCCTGTGTGAGCTTGACATTTAATGATCGCTAGCTTTGATGGTTTCGTATGGCCTCTAAGAGGGATTCTTTTAGTTTTTATGTTGAATGGGCTTGCCAGTACTGGTCTTGAATCCCTGAGTTTCCATAATGCCCCATGATCATGGCAGACTCCAAAAGCATATCTAGAATCAGTATAGATAGTTACAATTTTTCCCTCTGACAACTGACAAGCTCGGTGAGAGCTATCAACTCAGCTGCTCGCTTAAACTTGAAGAAATTCGGTTTGCTTCCAGCAGGTGGTCACCTTTGACCACTGCATAGCTGGTTGAAGGTGTTCCATTTTCCAATCATAAAGAACACCCATCCACAAAAATTATCTCTCCTGTTCCTAAGGGTGTTTCCTGTAGGTCTGGTCTAGGTTTTATAACCTTAGTTATTTTATCATGACAGTTGTGGGGTTCCCCTTGATTTTCAGTTGGAAGCAATGTAGCTGGATTTAAGGTGGAGCACCTTTCTATGGTAACGTTTGACAATGTACAGAGTATATTTTGGTAGTGTATTTCCCTAGCAGTAGTGAGATGTGAGGTTTTAGCCTGTACTAAAATGGAGTGTACGGCGTGAGGCACTTTTACCACTAGGGGGCTCATGAGCACATATCTGTACTGGCTAGCACGGCCTCTGTTGTGGCTGCTACAGCTCTGAGACAGGTTGGATGTCCCACAGCCACTGGATCCAAATTTTTTCAAAAATAGGCTAAGCCTTTGTTTTTCTCCATGGAGTTGTGTAAAAATGCATTCATATATCCCCTTTTAGTCCACAAACAGAGTGAATGGACGAGATAGTCAACAGTCCCAACGCATGCAAAACAGTAGGGCATTTTTTTTTGTTACATAGAGCCTTCCCAGCTTGATCTTTCCATGCCACCTGACCAGAAAGGGGGAGATCAGGGGTGACCGCTAAAGTTTGCAAAAGCTGTGCTCTTTCATTGAAGTTTAAAATCCATTGCCGGCAGTATCCTATAATGCCTAATACAGACACAACCTGTTGCTTTGTAACATGTCTTGGTCTAGGAAGATTTTGAATGGTGTTTATACGGTCGCTAGAGAGAGAGAGAGCTCTGTTTCACAAGAAATGTCATGACCTGAATATTTCACAGTTGTTTGAATTAACTGCAGTTTTGTTTTAGAAACTTTGTGGCCATTTTCTGCTAAATAATAACAATTGCTGAGTATCCCGTGCACAATCTGCTTCTGTAGTACTACACAACATTCCACATACTGTATCAATACACTGTCTTTTTTCCCGCCAAAAGCCTTTTAAATTTTGAGCAAGAGCTTATCCAATACACAAGGGCTACAATATATCCCTGAGGCATAACGGTCCATGTCCAACGGCGGTTTTGGAAAGTAAAGGCAAACCAGAATTGAGAGTCGCAAAGGAATACAAAATAAGCATTAGCAAAGTCAATAACAGAGAAATAACAGGCGGACGAGGTATCGTAGAAAGAATAGTGGAAGGATTAGTAACAATAGGTGCCCTAGGAAAAACTGCAGAATTAACGTGTTGAAGATCTTGAACAAAAACGCCATGAACCGTCAGCCTTTTAAACAGGTAAAACGGGGGAGTTGACTGGAGAGTATTTAATTTGAATGACTCCACGTTTCACGAGATCGGAATGTACGGCGGAGATGCCAGCCTCTGCTGCTGGAGACAGAGGATACTGGGAGCGATGCGGCGGAAGGAGGACTTTTGGGTAAATCACCAGTGGCTCACAGTGTGCTATCCTTCCATAATCATTTTTCCCCTGGGACCAAAGTGCATTGGGAAGTGAGGAAAGCCAAGAGGGAGAGGCGGTTTGCAATGAAAAAGCAGAAAGGGAAGGTGCACAATGCGATGTACTAAAAAATCATTTTGAAGCACAAACTTTAGTTATCAAATGATCTGAGGTATCAAAGATACCCGAAGCAACATGTAGCCAGTCCGTCCTATTGAAACATTGTTCCACCCAATCCCCAATTTCAACTCAGTGAAGCGGTGCTATAATTGGCTAAAGAAAACATGGGGAACCGAACCTCCTAAATAGAAAACGCTTTGGGAATATGTGAAGTGCACTGACAGCAGCAGCTGTGTTGGATGAGAAAAAAATGCAAGGGATATGGAGGGTCTCTGGGCTATTACCTGAAGAGAAAAGATTCTAACCAAGGTGTGTCCACTTCAGAAGGGAAGTACTGGGCAGTGCAGTGGAGGGTGTTGGGGACTTGCAAGTGGGGAAAAGAATATAAGAGTGTAGGGCTTTAGAAGAATGGTGTGTGAGGAGATGTTCAGGGTCCAGGCTGCAGAGGAGGGCTTAGTGTGGGGGGAGGTTTGGCACAGGAATTTAGGAATAGAATAGTGAAACCCTCGTTTGGTTAGAGAAATAGAGAGGGAGAGCTTAGTCATCAATCCCTTCCTGAACAGATTAACAGGGCAGAGCTGATTTAAAAAAACGGTGCATCAAAGTGGAACCACTGGAATGAAGCTGAACTCGAAGAGGTTTAGACACCAGTAAAAAATGTGGTTGTCCAGAAGCACTAAGAACAGTCAGTGTATCATTCGAGGCAGACTAGAAAAGCAGTTTTAGTGCCATTCAGCAAAGTCAATAAAGGATCTGTGTCCGCATGGCAAGTGAGCAAAGGCAACTGAAAAGAGTGGCTGGGGTCCCTGTGAAAGGAATATCCTCAGGTTCAGGTAAGGAAGGCGGGGGAGGAAGCTGATGTGGGCAATTGCGGCAGAAGTGTCCCATCGTAACAGGCAAGATGTGTAGGTGCTTGATCTGAGGGGAGAGGCGGCTGAGCAGAGCGAAGAATTCGGATTAGGAAGTAAAATCCACGACCTCTCTCCGGCTTTGCCCCTGTTCTCGGAAAAATCCACGTCTTTCACGTCCTCTCCCCCTGCCTGAGCTCCACCTGCATAATAATTCATTTGTGCCGCGATTAACTTGGTCTGAGTGTCTGACTCTTTTGTTTAGTCTGTCGTTCAGCATGCTCCGTTGTGTTTTTTTTTTTAACTTCATCAAAAGTGGCACTTTCCCATCCAAATACAGGGCGTGCGTACTTTATTTTGAATATCACTTCTGAGTCCTGACAGAAAAGGAGGAACTGCTGCCGGTCGGTCTGGGCTGTCTAAGCCAGAATGGTTTGTCATCAAGTCCTGAATGCGGTGTGCCCATTCATCTACTGTCTCATCTTTCTTTTGTTTGGCAGCTGAAAAGGTATCAGTCCCTTTTTATATTTTGCAGCTATTGCAGTTTTCACGGGTTCCCATTTGGCAAGGAAAGGACCCTCATTATTTTGTCCACGAGGCAATGCCTCATTCCAATGCCACTGTACTCCATTATGCTGCCCATGATTGACAGTAGCCCAAAGTGGTGCCCATCTTTTCCTGCGTAGCACTTGGGTCCACTTTCGGCCGCACTGGGTTTATATATTGGTCTAGTTGCTGCACCTGTTCCACAAACTTCAACCCACCGATTACCTTACGATCAGGCAATTGGACACTACGTCTTTCAGCTCTTGAATATCCCAGTTGTGTGATATCATTACAGTAGTGGGGTTAGCATTTCCTGGGGCAGTGTGGGATCGTGTCGGGGTTAGGAACCTCAATTAAAGGGCATGAAAATGTGGGTGCTAAAGGTTTAGGGGACTTAAATGGGGTAAGGTTTTCAGGGTCTTATCTCTGAGGGTTTTGTTCTAGCACGCTGTGAAATGGAGGGCTTTTGTGTAAGTTAGAAAGCCTCCCATAGCCCCTAACAAGTGGCAGTCAGTCTCATCATCAGGATCTGTAAGTGAGAGGGGTCGCATTGATATTGTTCATCAAAGAAATCATCAGTAACTGGGGCATCGGTAACCACAGGAGCCGTGTGGGGCAATGAGTGAATGTGGCGTGGAAGGGGTTGTGGGTAAAGTGTTGGGAAGAGAGCACTGGATATAAAAGTTTTTTTTTTTTTATCACTCCTTCTCCTCCTTCCTTCAGACTGGGGTCCCGTATCAGCTCTACACTTTCTGTAAAGCTATAAGCAGCTGTTCTTTTCCTTTCTATTCTTAAGTTCAGCAACTAAAAGCTCATTCCGTTTTGTGCTCAAGCTTCCAAGCGTAGGTCTTTAATAACCAATTCCCATCTGTCATAAATATCCATCCGATAAGGACCTCCATTACAACAACCCTGTGTATTTCTGCACAGTATTTTTCTAATTCATATCTCCAGTTCCTTCCACTGGCCATCCACCTCCACTGTCCTTATTCCACCTCCTACATGCTTTTTTAATCCTGTCTCTTTTCAATGAGCTTTCTAGGGAACCCGCCTTTCGATCCCGACAGCGCACTAGGAGCCTGGCGATCCCCGAAAATAATCCTTCTAACGTTAGGTTTTAGGACTCTTGGGGACTGTTTGACTGGCTACTGATTGTTTTTCCCATAGTGAGTGGCAGGATCTCAGCAGAAAGTGACTCAGCCCTCGATAAACCCGTTCCACCCGCCGTCCGCTCCTATTCCCGGATTACAGCTTCAGGTGACTTCGTGTCCGTTATTTGCATCAGCAGAATCCTACATCAATACGCCCCGTGGAGTCCAGGATATGGAGGTTTTGCCCGATCGCTTCATCAGACGGTTTGTATGCGTCAATCTGCCAGGGTATTGTCTCCGTCACCTTAGCAACCCGTTGAAACAAGAGTATGACCAGACAGCGGATGAAACACTTGACTCCCATTTATTTAGGACACACATTCTAAATACTCCCTTTTACCCCTGCTCTCAAATTATTACAGGAGCGTGCCATCGCCCTTTTCTAAACCTTTCCACAGGGGTGACTAGCCAACATTCACACTGTGCCGTTTCCGTGAGGGTCCCAAAGCCACTTTCCGGAGCCCCTAGAACCCCTATGCATTTTTCCATACAGTAGCTTCTTATTCTTTATTTTGCATATGCTTTTTATTCCTTTTCCTTCTATATTCTATACTTCCAGCACACCAGTCAAACTAACAGGAATCCCGATCTACTCACCGTGACTCCATCCACCTGCATGGAAATGCCCGCAAGTCGTGCTCAGATCGGCTAGGAGGAGGTCAGGACCCCACGCAGGAAGCTGAAGCAGGCCAATCTTACATTTACCGGCTGGACCCGACCCGCCGAATCGGCTCCACCACAGTCCTCTGGACGATCCTGCACGAGGAGCCGCTCTGCCGTCCTCCTGCCCTAAGCTACGTCCAAAACTGTGGACCAAGGTTTCAGACCAGACAGCAGGTGTGGTTATAAAGCAGCTTTATTTTCAGAGTCACGGTGAGAAGAGTTTAGAAAAGCAGACAATCAAATATACATGACAGCTGCAGGGCTCTTCTGAACCCTCGCCTGTTGGGTGGGTCCAGTTTTATACTGCCTAGAATGCGTGATTTAATATCATTATAAAATGTAACAGTCAACACTTATTATACACAAACCTTGAGCCCCTTCAACACCCTTCTTTATGCAACTTGATTTCTTGGCCCTTTGTAGTATGCTCAGATGGTAAGCAAGGGAAAGCATAAGGCAGACTCATGTGTGGAATGCTCAGACCTTGAGTCCTTTGCAAACATTTTCTGTTTCAAAACAAAGCATGCTGTTACTTGGTTTCGTAAAGCTTACTTCTCAGACATGAATTAGTACAAGTGAACGAAGAGAACATTCGTCTTCCACACCAGCCAGCTCTAGGAAGAGTCCTGGTGGTTTCAAACTTCTTCCACTTACGGATGATGGAGGCCACTGTGCTCATTGTTACCTTCAGAGCAGCAGACATTTTTCTGTAACCTTCCTCAGATTTGTGCCTCGGACAATCCTGACTGGAGGTCTGCAGACACCTTTAACTTCATGCTTGGTTTAGCTCTGACATGAACTGTCAACTGTGGGACCTATAAGACAGGTGTGTGCCTTTCCAAATCATGTCCAATCAACTGAATTTACTACAGGTGGGCTCCAATGAAGCTGCATAAACATCTCAAGGATGATCAGGGGAAACGGGACGTTCACCTGAGCTCAATTTTGAGCTCATGGCAAAGTTGAATACATGTGTACATGTGCTTTCTCAATTTTGTATTTTTAATAAATTGAAAAACCTCAAGTAAACTTTTTTCATGTTGTCATTATGGGTGTTGAGTGTAGAATTCTGAGGAAAAAATGAATTTAATCCATTTTGGAATAAGGCTGTGACATAACAAAATGTGGAAAAAGTGATGTGCTGTGAATACTTTCCAGATGCACTGTAGATGAACATGGAAGAATTTGATGGTGATGGTCATGTGACTTTGGCCTATAATCCAGCAGTTCTCGAACTGTGGGGCACTGAAGCTGTACAAGGGGGCATCAATAAATGAACAAGACATCAAAATTTATTTTTACATTTTCATTTCAAATTTAAATTTGTAAGCATATAATCAGAATGAATGCATTATAACTAAAATTAAAATAAAACATTTCTAGGGCATAGATCTAATGACTAACTGATGAGCGGCGATGCTGCTTTTATAGCTCGTATTTTCAATCCAGAAGTTCGAGACGATCGGTATCTGTCGCAAATATTCGGTAACAGCAGATCAGGTGATAATCGGCGAACTGCACCACATTGGCAGCGAGCCAATATTGCCAAACTGAGTTAAATAATTTATCGTGATTGGGTTATTTTCACGATACAACTAACAGCGTATAATATTTGTCGGATGAAAATACGCTCTTCTGCACAGATTGACTTCATCGGTGTCCTTGTTTACAAATTTTTAAAAATTAAAATATATTTAGTCGTTTCTACATAAAAATAATTAAATAAGAATAAATAATTTATTCTTTGTTTTTGGGATTAGAATTACTACCAAAAACCACACAAGGCATTTTAGCAGTTACAGTATTAAAGCACTTTAAAAAATATATATATATATTTTATGCAGGGGACGTAGAATTATTCCAGGTAGAAAGGTGCAAAACGAAAGTTTGAGAACCGCTGCTTTAATCCATGAATCCATCACGGTGCTTTGATTAGGTGGCGCACAGATGCCACCACAGACAACCAGTAAAAAGAACAGAAAGAAAGTAGGGGTTAGTACTGGATTTGGAGCCACCATGAATAATAATGATATTAATACAGAGCATCAGGATTTAACTAAGATGAAGTTATGAGAAAGCCATGTTAAAGTAATGTGTTTTCAGCAGTGTTTTAACCCTTTCAGGGCTGATGTCAACTATTGTCAAAAGGAGGAGTTAACGATGGTAATCAACTGTAACAAAACCAACCATTATGTTTTAGTTGGACTCTCTTTGCTATAAGGAAAGTTTGTTTCGTTGGTTTTGACTAAGACTTCCTGCACTCCTCGCGAGTAACAAGGTGCAAACAACGGCAAAAGTGGCACTGACATCTAGCGAGAGATCAAAGTGGATGTGTAAAGCAAAATACTTTGTGGACGATGTTTTGCCTATTCTCTCTGAATTGGACTATGACTTGTTGGACTCCGATTTTGATACGTTTATTGAAAACGAATGTGAGGTTTCAGCTTTAGCTAACTGGTCCCCAGCTAATCGTAGTGCTGAACAGGTTCATATAGCTGACATGCCAACGGCACTGTTCACCTGGGAGGACTGTCACTTAAGAGATAGAAACCAGATTGCAATGCACTGTGACCGTGACCACTGCTGCTGCCCCAACCACACAAAGACAGTCTAGCAGCATGCCTGCCACATTCTTGGCAAACTAGCGCCACAGCATGCAGCAACAGATGTTTGTGTTGATTTCTGTGTGAAGCCATTGCTTTCAGAAAATTATGTTTTTGAAAAATAGAGTTAAAGTGCTCACTGTATTAGCCTGACAAATTCCTATTGGCAGGCTATTCCAGATTTTAGGTGCATAACAGCAGAAGGCCGCCTCACCACTTCTTTTAAGTTTAGCTTTTGGAATTCTAAGGAGACACTCATTTGAAGATCTAAGGTTACGATTTGGAGTGTAAGGTGAAATGCATTCTGAAATATAAGATGGAGCGACATTATTTAAGGCTTTGTAAACCATAAGCAGTATTTTAAAATCAATACTAAATGACACAGGTAACCAGTGTAGCGACATCAAAACTGGAGAGATGTGCTTGGATTTTCTTTTCCTAGTTAAGATTCTAGCAGCTGCATTCTGCACTCATTGCAATCGATTTATGACTTTTTTGGGTAGTCCTGAAAGGAGTGCAATACAGTAATCTAGCCGACTGAAAACAAAAGTGTGAATTAACACTTGCAATGTTATAAGAGGTCTAACTTTTGCTATATTTCTTGAGTGAAAAAATGCTGTCCTAGTAATCTGATTAATGGGTGATTTAAAATTCATGTCAGAGTCAATAGTTACCCTAAATACCTCCATCTTGACGCGTTTAATCCTAATGCATCCAGATGAAGTATCGCCACGACTGCTGAAGGCCTGTCCGTTGGATCTGGGTAGTCCTCTACAGTGCATCTTCAACCTGAGCCTGGAACAGGGAGAGTCCCGAGGCTTTGGAAAACATCTTGTATCACCCCATGGACCCAAAGGTATCACATCCTAGTGAGCTAAACGACTTCTGGCCTGTCGCTCTGATGTCACGTGATGAAGATCATGGAGTGGCTGCTGCCCGACACCACAGGTCCACCATGCCTCGACCCCTGCAGTTCGCGAACCAGGAGAAGGTGGAGCGGAGGACTCCATCATCTATATGTTACTCGATCCCTTCACACTTGGACAGAGGCAGTGGTGCTGTAAGAATTATGTTTCTGGACTTCTCTAGCGCCTTCAACACCATCCAACTTCTGCTCCTTAGGGACAAGTTTACAGAGATGGGAGTAGATTCCACCTGGTAGCATGGATCATGGACTATCTTCAAGACAGACCTCAGTATGTGCATTTCGGGAACTGCAGGTCTGACATTGTGGTCAGCCACACAGGAGCGCCGCAGGGGACTGTACTTCTCCCGGTCCTGTTCAGCCTATATACATCAGACTTCCTACAACTCGGAGTCCTGCCACGGCAAAAGTTCACTGGGCAACACTGCTATCATGGGCTGCATCAGGTGTGGCAGGTGGAGGATAGGGAAACCAATCAAGAACTTGGTTAAATGGTGCACTCAAACCACTTACACCTGAACACCAGAAAACCAAGGAACTGGTGGTGGATTTTAGGAGGCTCAGGCGTCCTTCAACATCTGCACAAGATGCTGCAGATGTTCTATCAGATGGTTGTGGCAAGCGCCTCTTCTACGCCGGTGGTGTGCTGGGAGGCAGTATAAAGAAGAGGGGTGCCTCATGCCTGGACAAAGTGTGAGAAGGCAGGCTCTAATGTAGGCATGGAGCTGGACAGTTTGATATCCGTGGCACAACGACAGGCACTGAGCAGGCTTCTGTCAATTATGGAGAATCCACTGCATCCACCTAACAGGATCATCTCCAGACAGAGGAGCAGCATCAGCAAGACTGCTGTCACTGTCTTGCTCCACTGACAGACTGAGGAGATTGTTCCTCCCCCACACTATGCGACTCTTCAATTCCACCCGGTGTGTAAACGTTAATATTATACAAAGTTATTGTCTGTCTGTTATGCCTTCATTGTTATCACTCTTTAATATTGTTCTTTATCAATTGTGCTGCTGGCATATGTGAATTTCCCTGGATTATAAAGTATCTATCTATCAAGTTTATTTCTAATAACCTCATTATATCCGTTATTGCCAATCACTAAAATTTCTGTTTCTCTTTATGTAGTTTGAGAAACTACTACTTATCCATTGTAACACAAGTGAGACATTGTGTCAATGAATCAAGAGTGTCTGGGTCGTCACGGGTATTGATAAGTACAGCTGTGTGTCATCAGCATAGCTATGGTAGTTCACGCTTATGCCCCGAGATAATCTGACCTAACGGAAGCATGTAAATCGAAAAGCGGAGCGGACCAGGATAGGGGCCTTGTGGGAAAATCATATCGGATATCATGTGTCTTTGAGATGTGATTACCACAACTCACAAAGAATTTTCTACCTGCCAGGTAGGATTCAAACCAATTTAAGACACTGCAGAGAAGCCCACCCATTGACTAAGGCGATTTCTAAGAATATTGTGATCAATGGTGTCAAATGCTGCACTCAGATCTAAGAGGATGAGAACAGATAAATGGCCTCTGTCTGCATTTACCCGCAAGTCATTTACTACTTTAACGAGTGCAGTTTCTGTGCTGTGATTTGTTCTGAAACCCGACTGAAACTCACCAAGAATAGCATGTTTATTGAGGTGATCATTTAACTGCATAATGACTGCCTTTTCTAGAATTTTACTTAAGAAGGGCAGGTTAAGAGATTGGTCTAAAATTTTCAAAAGCAGAGGGTCAAGATTATGTTAATTAAGAGGGGTTTAACTACAGCAGTCTTAAGACATCTATCTAATGACGAATTTACTATGTCAAGAATATTATCAATTAGCACGCCCGATATTTCTTTGAAAAACTTTTCGTATTGGGTCAAGGACACAGGTGGGGGGTCTCAGTTGAGAAATTATTTTATATAAATCAGGTAAATCAATGCTGGTGAAATAATTTAATTTGTTTATAATGGAGTACCAGGGTTTAAGAGGCTCAGTGCTGGGGAGATGTACTATATCATTTCTAATATCATTAATTTCTTGATTAAAAAATCACAAAAGCCTCAAAAGTTTCACTGGAGGTATTTTGGAGTGACCTGGGTTTAGCAGATGATCATTAGAGAACACGACTCTGGGATTACTAGCATTGTTATTTATAATTCTAGAGAAAAAGCAGTGCCTCTCAAGATGGATTGTGTTGTTGCATTCTGTTATTTTAACCTTCAATATCTCATAGTGGATAGTTTAATTTTCCTCCATTTACCTCAGCTCTACGCCATGTTCTCTACACCAGACACTCTTGGGTCTTCCATGGTATAACAGTGCTAGAAGATTTTTAACTATCTTTTTAGTTGCACTATGTCAGCAGCAGCTTTCACCTTAGTATTCAAATTTTCACTTTACTTTTTTACATTACCCCACTATTGTAGTAAGCACTACAAATGGACTGGCTGCTTAGAATGTTTGTAAATTCTGAAGCTGCTGATGAATCACAGAACATACTCTTACACACACACACACACACACACACACACACACACACACATAGTCCGTCTATTAAAAAATAGTTGAATATAAAGACTTTTATTTATAAACAATTCAACTTGTCCTTCTTTCCCCATTCCAATTATTCACCATCCTTTGGTTTTCCCCGGGGGTAAGGTGAACAGATTATTTCTGTCTACAGCTGTTTCGGCATCCATTTCTTTTTTACTTCACCCATTACTCAAAAAATTTTTTTTGCCTTTTTAAATTTAAAAAAACCCCCCACAAGATTTAGTTTTCCCATGCCCAGTAACCATTTGAAAAGTCCTTTGGCATTTTCCCGTTTCCAACTATTTCAAATTGACAGTTTCAACTTTAAACTTAGCGATTCGTACACGGGGGAAACACAACTGTATTAAACAGTGACTGAAATCAGCTGAAGAGTTTGTCTTTTGTCTTGACAGGTTTAAAACCCCATGGCAAGTGCTCATAATCGGGGGCCTCATGTTAAACGCGCGACAGAAACGTTTAAGAATTTTTCCTCTCAAACCCCCAAAAAACCCACCGGGAAATCCCCTTTTTCCGGTCCTTATACCTTCATACGCAAGTTCCCCCCTTTCTTTTTTAACGGGGCCCCCGCGCCAAAGAGGTACTGTTCCGGGGTTACACCTTTTTTTCCCTAGGGGTTTTTTCATGAAACTAACCCAATTGTTTTTATGTAAAGCATCGTTGTAATTAATTTTTATAATGGTGGGAAAGCATGTTCCAAAAAAACCTAACTGCTTTAGCGTTTTCCCCCTTCTTTTTTCTTTACCCTCTTTTTTAGGGGGTGCCACCAGGATCATCTTTTTTTCTTCCCCCTCACCCCAGACTATTTTATACTGTATCGAGGTTTTAATCACACACAGCTGACGGAAAGGGGAAATTTCGATAAACTTTAAAGAAGCCTTTCAGCCACTGCAAAAGTTTTAAAAACCTTTCCTGGGACCCCCTTCAGAAAAAAAACAATCATTTATAAGGTGAAATTAAAAAAATATTTTATTTTATACAGATAAAACTTTTAAATTCATTTAAATAATCTATATTCTTCCTGGGGGGTTGTTAAGGATGAAAAATTAAAAAACACCAAAAATTTAATGTTCTTTAAAGTTTTAAGAATTGGGCTGTTTCAGATGGCTTAACTTCTTTACAGAGCTGATTGTTGGGGATGGTTCGGGAAAAAAAAGCCGCTGCAGTGAGGGCGCCAATATATATTGAATATAAAACAGAAAGAGAAATAACAACATGCTAAAACACAGCGAAATTTCGCAAAAGTTAATGTTTGTGTTGGCGTTACGCTATCCAGTGTCTGCAACGGACAGCCATCCACTGTGCATAAGCTTACCTTGACGGGCGGGCGGGAGCCACCGATTCCTTCGGCCCAGTGCCCCCCACCTAGAGCCCCCTGATTGTACTGTGCAAAATTATTTCATCAAGTGAAACCATGTTTAATAACGTGCTTTAACTCCTATCATCATAAAAATGATATCAGATACATCTCAGTATTTTAGTTATTCAGAGAGCTGTAATATCCAAATGTAATGGACTCTGGTCCAGTTGGAGAAAGAGACCCGGTTTAAAGAAGCAAGTAGTGATTCCCCAATAGAGCACATAGAAGATAAAATACAAAACAAGCATTTAACGTATACTTTTAAATTTCGATGTGATTTGAGAAACTGGTTAATTAAATGATTTTAAGATGAAGTTTATGATGTTCTACTTTAATGACAAAATAAACTACGGATTTAATGGAAATGTCGAGATTGAAGTTGACATTTTCGGCTTTTCCTCACGTGTGCCTTTTTCTGTACCCAAAAGCTTGATGACACCCCAGACAGTGGGCTTACAACCGCTTTTTATGGCGACTTTGATATGTGACTTCTTTTATTTCGCACTGTGCTTTGTGAATGGAGCTTTAAGTTTCTCCAACACGCTATGTCACTTGATCAACTTCCTTTGTTGATTATACCACGGTTTATTTGAACAAATAGTATGTTTTCATTTTGCCTCCACTTGGTATTCGCTGAAATTCTTATATTTTCCCCGTGCTTTTCCCATTGTCTTTTCACAGAAGGCTGCGCTTAAGGGCGATTTATATTGATTTGCATATTTAAATAGGCGTAATTCTGGGAGGATTTGGGGCGTCACATAATGCGCGTGCACAAGCGTTAGTTTTCACGCTGGTCGGGATTTATGTAGCGTAAGAACGTGGAAGTTGAGATGCTGATTCCTGCATCTGATTTTTCTGTCGTAAACACATTTCGCTTTTTGTGCTTACGCCATGTTATAGTGCGAAGTTCTATGCACGGCATTATACATGAGGCCCCAGTTCTCCTGCTTTGTTTAAGAGAAAACAGACTCGGTTATTAATTGACAGACCTCATATACAGTCACCTATACATACAACACGGGATGACAAGCGGCCCCAGTCGGGATGCCTTTATAATAGTGAAACATGGGTCAATATGGGCAATTTGGTTTCTGGTACCTTTCTGTCCGCAGGAGGACATGATAGTGAAAGAAGAGAGGAAACTGTCTCATGGGGCCAAGTATCCCCCCCGATACTCCAAGGGCCAGTTTTCCCCTGGTGGTACACTTCACGATCACCTGGCTGAGAGTTTTCACCTGAAAAGCAATAGTCTTTTCTACAAGGCAAACATTGTATCATATAGTTTGAGATGTCTTATTCGTTTCAATGTCCAGAGTTTAGTTTGTATTTCACCACTTTCCCCATTGAAATACTAAATCATTAGAGGAAACATCTTCAGTGCAACAGTAGCCAAACCAGAAAAAAGGGAAAGGCTGCCATTCTGTCTATCACAGTTTTAACTGCATAGGAGAAATTACTGACTTCACAGTTGCTTCCAGTTTTCCTAAGTGTACTTGAAATGTTCTTCATTAGTTCACTTATACCGTCTGTTGGTTTATAGCCACTGTGATGACTGGCACAATTAAATGCTGAAGACCCTACAGCTGAAAATGTTTTTTTTCACGGGATTTTCATTTTTTGCCAAAAAACCTGAACATTTTATCGTTTAGAAAAATAATTTTTTTAAGAAAGAGATTGGCTGGAAAAGGGGGAACCATAAAACCCAAAAATTTTAAAAAATACAGGTACATAAACTGAAAAAAAAAAAACGCCAGTTGTCACAGGGAGTTAAATGTAATTCTTCCCATTAAAAAAATATTAAAACGATCGGGTACCACAGCAGGCTAAACCATCTTCGGAGGCGATCCGTGGGCCCCGGCGCATTTTGGGATATTTTCAGTTCGGCCTTTTCATTCCTTTTCTGAATGGGGAAAGGAACTTTAAAAAAGTGAATTTCCAAACCCTTAGGGAAAACGCTTGTTTTGTAAAATCAAAATATTTTCATTCCGGAAAAAACACAAAAAAAAAAAGTGCCCAAAATAAAAAGGGAGGAAAAAGGGGGGATTTAGCTAAATTTAACGTAAAAAGTAAACAACATTACAAACTGTTTATTTTCCCCCAAAAAACACTGTAATAAAAAAAATGTTAAAAAGTTTTAATCAGAAAATGCAAATTTTTACATTTAACAGGTTCAGCTTAAATATAAACATTGCTTCAAGCAGGGTACAATATAATGTGGTACCGACAAAAACTGCATGAGTTAGCATATTTGCAAAAGGCCCCCTTTGCGCCCCTTTAAATTTTAAAAGGGCCCAAAATTTGCCCGGGAAAAAAAAAACTGATTCTACAAAATTTTTCCTTGGGGCCTGAAGTTTATTTTTATTTTTTTTTTTAAGGTACCTGCAGCACACCCTACATATAAAACCTTTCCTTTCCCCCGGAAAAAGAACTTGATGTTAAACAAGAAATATTATTAATGGGTAAAAATATGCAAAATTTTATTAGCCAAAATTTAAATTTTCTGTTGTAGAGACTTTTTTTTTTTCCAAAACTTAACTAAAATTGCTTTTTGTAAATTACTTACTGAATTGTACAATTAAGTTAACAAGGAAAAAACCCGGGGAAATTTTTAACTCAACCAATCGTTTATTTTGTGGCCGTTTATGGAAAACAAAAAATTGTTTCTTTTAATATACAATTTTAACAGTAAAATCGGGAATCAATTTGTAAGTAATTTTAAAATTTAAAGTCCATTTTCTTAAGGATGGCCCAACCCCTTTTTAACAAAACTGCACTCCTTCATCCACATGGGCTGACAAACGACTTGCCTCCCATTTTGATCACATTAGCACAAGGCAACATAAATTTGAAGGTTTAGGCAGCAGCTCCCAAACATACATTTGGTGTGTCGCCCCAGTGAGGGCACATGCATGGAGTATTGCTCGTAAGCATTTTTTTTATTTACGATTTATCCTGCTGCTTTTTAATTACTAGCTAACATTGAAACTAGAGAATACATAATCTTTAAAAATTTTACTACACCATGTTTTAATAAGATTAAAAATCATTTTGTAGATGTGACAATTGACCTTCCTGTCGAGGTGAAAACCATGGTTGCCCACCCATTCCCTACAAAATTTTTATTATCCCGGGGGACAGCAGAAAACAAGGCAGCATGACACCAAAGGCAAGAAATACACAGGGCAAAACGGTGATGTTTAGTTAGGCCCTACTAAAGATAAATACTAAATCCATTAACTGACTGAACTGTACGAAAGGGTGAGACCTGGGATATGGAATTGGGGGAACTGAAGCTCCCTTAACGGTGTGTTATCCGAACACACACTCAATTTCTTAGACTGCAAGTCCCTACATGTGCACGAAACACTAGCTACTCAGTGAGGCAGTCGGACAATGGCATGAAAATCATGCTTGTAGTTTACCATTTCATTGGCCGGGCGCCTTTTTATGCTGTGGCTCATGACGGTCATTCTTGGTTATTAGTGCCAGCTTCCGGCTGTGGCTGCCTGCTTATGGTTGTGTCTTTTGTAGAATGCTTAAATGTGCCTCTAGATGGAACGTGACCCTGGCTCCAAATACAAGAGAAACTGCCAACAGCCTTCCACAAAACCATAATTCATAACTGATTTATCATTTATCCTCGTGTGTTTCTCTACTCCCAATACACAGTAGGCACTGCAGTCTAACACCACAAGCAAAATGTTTTTTTTTTTTTTTTAACGTGATAATGCAGGGTGGACTGTTTAGCATTTCGACAGTAGTTTGAGTGAGCTTCATCACCCTTTCACATGAAATGCTGTCAAACTGAGCTACGCTTTACCCTTACTTTTCACTGAAAGTGTTTAGTCTGCCTCTGGATGGGAACACCCTGACATGAGTCGAACACCAGTCATAAGGTATTTAAATGAACAAATGTCTCACCCTCCTTATGGACCCACACCAACTGATGTTTGTGTAGGTTTTTCCCCCACATCAACTATGCATTTTAGTTGATAAGATTCTAAAGGCCCCAGTGAGCAATCTGCTTGTATGCCTGGCACCTGTCCAAGGTTAGTTCCTACTTTTATAAGTGGTACCTGGATAGGCTGTCCCCCATGACCCTAATTTGATAACTGGGTTTCGAATTCGTCCTCTGTATGTATGCTTGTGAACATGAAAGCCTATCTGAGTTTTAAACAGATCCCTGAAAATAATATCAAATGTGAGAAAAAATAATAATGACTTAAAAACGAAGCACCACCAAATAAAATGTTTAAGTCTGTCACATCAGTACCTGCCTCCGCTTTATCATAAAACATGTAATGAAAGAAAAAGGGTTTTAATTGAATAAGGGCCCCAAAAATAAAGGACTGCTATAGAAAAAAATAAAAATTAGGAGCTCAAATCAAACACTTAAATGGTTTATCCTAGGTGGGAGTATCCTTTATCTGTTACTTATGCCATGGATTATAGGATAAGTGAGAAATATTTTGTCACAAATTTCATCCAGTGAGATATAATATTGGAATGAAAGCCAGTGGACAAATAGAAACATATTAGGTCCATCTCAAAAATCTTTTTAATTGGTGAAATTTTTTCACATATCAGGATGTCCAGTTATATGCTTCAACGCCTCAAACACATGTATTTTTCAAAATATTGCTTAATAAACCATCTCCATAAAATGCTCTCATGAATGAAAATAGAATAAGTTTTTGAACTGAAGATGACCTGCCTCCACTCATTGCATCATTTATATTTATAGCAGTGACCCACAACGGGAGCCCCGGATGTTAGGAGTTGAAGTGCCTAAACAGACAGCACCTGGGACAGTTGCGTATTTAGGCAATCCCCCTTTTTCCTGTTTTCCTTTCTGTTTGGAATGTAAAATTCAGGCATCGACAGATGAGCTCTCTGTTTTAGGGTCTAAGCCTCCGCTGTCTGACGGCCGAGGCTGTACTTGGGGCTTGTGAAGGTTATAGTAACTGAATTTTCCCCGCCTTTGTCACTACATTCTTGCATTGTGCCGCAGCCAAATGCTCATTGGTTCTCAATCTATTGCAAAAACTCCACATCTCACCAAACAGAAAATCAAACCTTGTCTGATTTAATCCTAGCCTAGATTGAGCGGGAGGTTGTGACACTACATGGATGAATCAACCCTTTGCTTGTTTAAGCATCGAGATATGAACTGGGGTGAGACTATTCTTTAATCTTTAGTTGTACTCGATCTCAGTACACAATTTCTGTGGATATCTGTAAATGTTAGAATTCATAACTTATTGAGCAGGACTCCTGCCCAAAGAATAAGGCGGTTTCTATTCCCAAAAGCTCGGTGATCTGAGTGCATCCCCATCCTAATGGTGTTTAAATACATCTCTTTGGGGGGTCAGGAGGTTAGACCCTGGATTTATTGATGAATGGTTGACATGTTGATTTGTTATACAGGTAACGAGATTTTTTTTTTCTTAAACTTTTGATTTTCATTTGCTGTTGCTAAACACTGCCCACCATTGTTCCCTTTCATCAGAAATTTTGTTATATCCAATCAGTGTAAACATGAGATTAAACATTTCTCTCACCCAAACTATAAACTAAAGGGATACAACATATAAAATGTATATCATTTTTAGGTGGAGGGTCCCTTATGTTTCAGGTTATGGACCAACATTCTGGCCTGTTCAGGCTTACTAGTTGCAAAACTTGTAAATTTGTACTTAGGTTTGATACAAAGAGCAAGGGCTGGGAGGAAAACACCTTCACTTAGTGCTTAAAGGGCAAACCAAGAAGTTAAGGAGGTGTCCACTGTGTACCAGAAAACCAAAAATTCATTTGATGAAAGGGCAATAAAATTTAATTGACGAGTCCCGGCCCCATAGCCCCCCCAAAAGAACTGTTCCAACCTCCATACATCCTGTCCGGATATGTCACCGATCTTACGTGCTAAGCACATGCCATTTGTGTCCTACAGATCATTTTCTGTTTTAGCTACTTTAGTAAACCAATCAAGGGCCATCTTATTCCCCTAAACACCGACAGTGGGAGAAGCCAAAGGTAACGGGCCACTACTAAGTATTTAAATAATTTATAAAGTCTAAATACACGTGTCCATTTCTGTGGCCATATTCCTTAACTTAAAAATACAGTATTTTGCTTTTTTGTTTTTGGTACAGAACACCCAGTGGCAATTTGCATATTAAGAGTAAACCCCAACAAAAACAAACATTCTTAAACATGTACCAAAAGGAAAAATACAACGAACAAGGGCATGCCAATGGAATAAATCATTTTGCAAGCTGCGATATATATTATAGAAGGACTCTCGTCAAATAGCTAATCTTTCCATGAAATCCAACCTTCCTTTTGTGCAGATTTGATTATTGATCCTGGGGACATAGAAATGGGGTCTAGTACAGCATATAATGTCCATGCTTTCCAGAGCACAGCCCTAAAATGCCCTGGGAAACACTTTACTGTCCCCACCCCTCATTGCCAAAGACCCAGGCATCAAAATGCTGAAGCTCCTCTAATTTCACTTCAAATCAGCACCACTCTCAAGTGAAGGATTTTGCAGGGCAGCGATAAAAAATCATACACAAAGCAATTTCAAATGACCCAATCCACCCGGGACCTTGAAACTTGTTTTATCTATTTTACCAGAGCCTCTTGTATCTTACCGGGGGGATGACTTTTCCCCCCCGGAAAGACATGGTCCAGAGCCCTGTATCCAAAACCCCCACCCCGGGGTCATCCCCCCAACAGCCATGTGGTAGTAGAGATAACCCCCATGGACCAGAGGGCCAAAGTTGTTCTAGGTTCGGTGGCAGCCCGGTGAAATTAAAAAGGGGTGCCCCACTTCCCCATTTCAGATTTTTTTGACCTTTATTTTTCTTGATACATTTTAAAAGTGTTTAAAAAGAAAAGTGACAATCGTTTTTTTCTTAAAAAATTTTTTTGGGCCACAAAATTTAAAAAACCAAAACAAAAATTCTTTTTTTTTTTTAAATTTTTAAGGGGAACTACCAAAATAATGATGAAATTCAGCCAAGGAATTTTAGCCCCAAAATTTTCCCGGGTTGTCGTTTTTCTTGAAAATTTAGGAAAACCTAACAACCGCCCTTTATAATGAAATTTCAATTTTAGCGCAATCTTTTCTTTTTCTTTCACCCGTTTGGTAAAAATGCACATAGACAATACCCTCCTTTGGGGGGGTTCACCCCCCTTTATTGGGGGACGGGCCGAGGCTGGGTGTTTTGGGGGTTAATGTCGTTTCACCCCCCTTGTCACACATTCTGGCTTTTCGTCAAAAAATTATTGGCTCAACCCCAAAAAAACATCCATTCGCAAAACAGAAAATCAAAACCCGTCGTTTAATCCTAGCCAGTTGAAGACTAGTTTGCTCGATTTTAATCAATTTATCCCCTTTTCCGAAAGTGTTGTGAAAGATTATTGAAGGCTACAACAGAAAATCCTGGAAAAAAAATTTTCTGGGAAAAAAATTTGAAAAAAATTGGGAAAATTTTCATTTTTTTGTTCCTTTCGGTCACTATAACTTTTTTTTTTTGAATATTTCTGTAAAATAAAATTAAAAATAACTAATAGTAGGGAAAAAATTCAGAAGGACACATTAAATATGATTTTTAAAATGCTAAAGGTAAAAGTGAACCCTTTGGGTTAAAGATTATAACAAATTAATCGAGAAAATGTCATCAATTTATGTCCTGTTTTCGAGGGTCTATAAATATTGCCAAAAAATTCTCTTTAACCCCATTGGGCCTTTTAAACATTTCTGTTTATCTCTGTAGATGTCTCAAAAAATCGTCGCGCTTTGGACTTTTGGGAGCAGATCACCGGTTTGTACAGTGTCAGAAAAAAACTGACGTTTTAAATTGCCTTTTAAAGGGATGGGGGGGTTTTTTTTGGGAAATAAAATAAAAATTTTTTCGGTTTTCAGGGGGAACACTCAAACCTTTTCCCCCAGATTAATTTTTTGTTATGACTTTTTGGGTTTCCCCAAAAGGGAGTGAGCTTGTGGGACATCCCCAAAATATCGCTGGGGAGGCTGTCAAGACAGGTAAAAAAAAACCACAAAATATAAAAAAAGGGCCCCTCTTAAAATTTTATCCCTCCCTTATCCAAGCATATCCAACACAGGGGGCTGGGGGTCTGCTAGCCAATCCCAGCCAACACAGGGCGCAAGGCAGGAAACAAAACCCCGGGCAGGGAGGCCAGAAGGGCCACACACCCCCACCAAGCAAAATAGGGGCAATTAGAATCGCCAATGCACCCAACCTGCAAGTCTTTGGGCGGGGGGAAAAGGGATGGGGGAACCCCAGATTTGGGGGGAACATGCAACCCACGGGAATATGGGAGCGCGCCACCACTGCGCCCTCAGCCCCCCTAAAAACAATTTGAAAAAAAAATTTAACTTCCAACTGAATTCGTGTTTTCTGTTTTTAAAAGAAGAAGTTTTTAAAAACCACCAATGCTTTTCAATGGCAGACTTCAATTTTAAAAATGTCCAAGATTTTTTTTGAAACAAAACTGGGTTTCCTGCTTTTTCTTCGGAACAATTGTAAAAAAAATTTAACAAAATCAGTCCACTAGGAATAAATTGTTTTATGTGGACGATAAACGATCAGAGAAAGGCAGAGAGATACTTATTACAGAAGGTGCTTAACACATTATATTAAAAACACCCTCAAAACAAAGTTAAACATGAATACAAGATGAAGCAATTTCTGAAAAAAATTTACACATGGACTCTACAGACAATACACAAATCAATTGAAAGTGTTCATAAAACACTAGACTGTGCCATTAAAACCACAGAATGAAAATGTGCTTGAATGGCACAGTACTACACCCCATGGGTCTGATGTTCGGGTTTTGCTCCAAACAGTTTCACTATAATAACTGATCTCATTGTTTTATTAGCAATCTCTTTATTTTATTCTCTAATTTTGCATTAGAAAACAAAGTAGTGTAATGTTTGACATGTATAAGAAATTTAGAAATATTTGTATATTTTCTCCTAATTTACCTTTCTCTGAGGTATTTGCTTCTTTAATTTTATCCTAAAATGACAATTAATGATGAACAGAGTAGACACCAGGACAATCAATGCTGAAAGGTTCCATCCACTTCAGCATCAGTCCTACTAGCTTACTTTTAAGAAAACAGCACTTAACTAACTAGAGTCTCATGTATAAAACTTTCCTAGCTAGGTAAATGTGTAAAGCCAGTTCTCACACTAGTGGGATTTACAAAAAATAGGTGTGAAATTGGCTTAAAGTTAAAGAAAGTTTCAGCACCTTTACCACTAGAATTACAGAGCCACTAAAACACTCATGGATCCGTCCACCTTAATCGCTTCTACCTCTCCGTCAGCCGCCTTTTGTCCTGTAAATGTGTGGATAAACAGCAGCAGTCTGCATCACATCCCCACCAGCATAGTTTTCTCAGCTCAAGCTCTGTTTACTCATGCGTGTCAGTTTTGGAATTGTATAGAGTGAGAAGTCACAAAATCACACCTTTATTAAATACTATATCGTTATTTGGAACACATGCATTTCTATGTGTTCCAGTCTACAACGATCTATGTAAACACATTGTTAAAAAGAAATGTTTTTCATGTTTTAGTAAGAATTGACAAAATGTAGACATGAAGTTTATAATGTGTGAAGCCTGAAGTCCAAATATCAAAAAAACACTTTCACAAAGTACAAATATAACAGAACAAGTGCTTTTATTCAAAAATATAACTCATTTAAGGTGGGAGCGGATCTACCAGTTTTTCAGAGGCTCTGGTAATTCTAGTGTTAAGTCCTATGCAGACTTTTTTCGGTGCTGGTATTTTAACAACTCCAGGTGGAAGGACAAAAGCAAACAGAAAATCTAATCTTATTGCATATTTCAAAAATGCATGAGACAAATTCTGATGCCTATCCATCCATCCATTTTCTAAACCTGAAAACAGAGCAGGAATATTAGATTTCTGCATGATGGTCTCTGTAATGCAGGCTTTACTTTAGCATACATAACTCCAAGATGACGGCTCTATCACCTTTTAAGTTAGCCATCATCATGGAAAAAAAGACACAATCTCACATTTGTGGGACAGAAATTTTTTTTTAGTTTGTTTAGGCATTTTAATTTTATTAAATAAGCACTTTCTTATTTTTAAGAAGTCACAAAATGTTTACATAGCATAACATTTAGATGCAATTTAGTTAACCGATTTGGAAAATTGCAGCATTATCTGTTATTTACTTGTCTCATCAAGTGGACAGATACCACACTTTTGTATTTTAAATATTTTGCACAGGTGTGTAAGTTGGAGATTTGCTCAGACCACCATAGCAAGCCAAAAACACCGGGCACATGTGCAGAGCTGTTTCAATCGTTCATGCTGACTACTGAGACTCTGCTTTGCTAGAGAAGCATCTTTCTGGTGTATAACAGAGGAATATACTGAATGCAACATATTCTAATTGAAATAACCTTTCTCAAGCTAAATCTGAAACTGTTAACTAACCAGAAACTGAAAACTACTTATCGATCTGTTCTAGATTGAGACATCCAAGCAAGAGTGGCTTTGGGTAGAACAGACTTAGTATTTGTTGATCGGTCCATCCTCAAACCCCTTATCCTACCAGGGGTTTTGTACTGCATATGTTAAAATTTTTATGACACACGACACTCGCCAAAATTTGAATCAACACTTAGAGTCATTTTTGTATTGCCGTCATCTCTGTCTATAAGTGGACTCTATCGCTCTTACTGGAAAAGATGGCAACTTCTGAATTTTATAAACTTGAAAGAATATTTGTCACCTGTACAATGTAATTTAATTTAAGAGGAAATGAAATACATGTCAGTCAAGTTTATCATATTTTTATTTTTTTTTTTAAACTTTGTGACATACTTACATCTTTATGTACATATATCATAGTGATAAAAAAGGCGATAAGGATTTGCATTTTAGTTGCAACAATTGAATCCCTTTGATTTAAAGGTGAAAGTCATACTAGTTCTCCATATTAGGGTTAACGGACCAATGGGAGGTTAATTAACTTTCCATTTATGGCCATCTAGCATATATATATTTTTCTCTTTTTTAATTAGATTGTAAGGCAAGGGATATTTTCTTTAAGTTTCATTTTTTTATTTTAGTGGGAACTGAGAGTATTTAACACCGGTACCCCTGTAATGTAAATGGAACTTTCGTGAAAGAAAGGAAAAGCAGGTTAGATTGGGTGCACTCTCAGTTCTGCAGTGTCTGCTGTGAGGTCAGGATTTTCTCCATATAGTGTTTCATTTTCTTATACATGTATTTTGTATTACAGGGTATCCAAATGCTGACACCCTATTTGCATTTTTATGTTACAGCCAGTGAAATAAACTAATAGGACAGGAGGACAAATGAATGTGTGGCACTCTGTCTTACATCTAAAAAACAAAATAAATGAATAACATTGCCCAGAGACAGAGGTAGCATCATATTAGCATTTGTTACTTTTTATTTTTCACACCTGTTGTCCTTAAATGACGCAAAAAATTTAATCTAGGGGTCAAATTAAGAATAGAATTAGCAGTAACGTCCTGACACTAGACTGGTGTAAAGTGTGTATGGTTCTGATGTGGTACAGGCCTGGGCACCAAGGTTATACAGTTTTGCCTTTTATATTAGTTTTATTTCTATATTTTTCTGACCTTACTTGTAAATAAATAAATATATATTAGTTTCAGTTTTAGCAATTATAGTATGGTTAAAGAGCTACTATGGAGTTTAGTTTTTGTGTCACAATGAGACAAAACTGTGTACTTAACGAGTTTGGATATAATATGAGTTTAATGGTAGTGGAAGCTTACTACATTACACGACACAGTTTACTATTATTTGGTTTTGTTTTTGTCTGATAAAAACAAACATACATTAAAACCAGATACTGAATATGAGCAATTTTACACATTACAACAATATTTTCTATGTCATTTGTGTTGAACAAATCCTGCGCAGACTGTTGGCACTTTTTTCTTTTCCTTATTGCCCAGAATGGACAATTTAGTAATGAAATTTAGGTGTACTTTAAGGTGTGAGGTTTTACTCTAAATGCTACAGCACTAACATATTCTGCTCCAACAACAAAGTGCTTATAATGAATGCCTTAATATTGCATTCAAAACCTCAAATACTGGGCTTTGTTATTTTCTACCAGCTATATTGATCTCTGATTCCATCTCAGGCACAAACAATTTATAGACGAATTTTGCACCTGCAGGCCAAAGATATAAAAAATAAAGAGATTCTACTGTGTCTGGACAGGGGTGATCATGAAAATCATGGGAGCTTAGGAAGAACTGGGTCTTTGGCTTGAATCAGTGTGCAGAACATACCTAGCCAGATTGAGGAAACAAAAAAAAACAAGCATGTAGTGTTGAGGTTAGGGCAGTGAGGCTAGAATAGCCCACCATAACAGTAAACCCATAATGAGCAGAGAAGAGCAGGAATGAAGAGTATGGACAGGCCAAAATGACAGGACGACGGAGTTGGGAACAATATTTACATTATCTAAACCTGTTTATCCGGGAGCAGGATCACAGGAACCTGGAGCCTACACCAGCAGGTTTAGATGCAAGGCAGGAAAATCCCTAGTATGCAGCTATTTTAAATAGTTTCATTTAGTTTTCATTTCGTTTTTTTTAATTATTTTATTCAGTTTATTTAAAAATGTTTTTCTAATAATGGGTTTCAGTTTTGATTTAATTTCTAACTGTAATAACCTTTGCTGGGCACCTGCTGTTGTGAGATGTCATGGGCTCATTGTTTAAGATGTTGTTTGGGAGGAGTACATACCATACATTTAACTGAAATCCAAGGGAGGGAGCTGCTCATTAGTAATAACTTATTCTTTTTGCTGCAGTTAGAAAAAATGCCTTTTTTTTTGTGTTTTTTTCCCTTTGACCGTATAGGATACTTGGTAGAAAATCAGGCAACCAAGTGGCTGAACAGATGCTAGTGTACCCAAACCCAAGACACAACTGGATGGCTTTTTCTTCGTTTTTAAGATTCCCAATCAGATGAGGGCTATTTCTAGAGTGTTTCCCACTGAGGCTGCCAGTTTTATCAATTTGGCCATTTTTGCTAAAACTGCCTATTAAATTTCTTGATCTGTAATAATTTTTTGGGTTAATACAGTCATCTGTGTTTACTTATTCTGCCAATTAACTAATCCAGGTGTTTTAAATTTAGACAGGAAAGCCTCAGTGTGTGAATCACAAACACAGTGACTGTGGTACATCAGTACCAACAATCACAAAACAGGGATGTTACTCAATTTTGCAAAATAACTTTTCTTAAGGGCTCATTGATCACATTCAAAATTCAAATATCAATAGTTCAGACAAATTCAAACAGGAAGCAGTAATATTACCTTCATCATATCAAGGTAATCCAAGAGCATTGCAACAATTATATCATGATGCAATGGCAATATCCTAACTATCAGTCAGCCAGATGTATTTATTACAATGATGCAATACACAATGGCAAAATCCACAGACTTGTGAACAATGCACTGGCTACATCGGCTCTGGATATTCCTATTTTGTAAGTAGATTGTTTTATCGAAAGTCTTATTTTATTGAATGAACTTGAATGGTTTTGGCAATCAGAGCATACATTGACAACATGAATTTCAAAAACAGGGTTTGCCACATGCATTTATTGTAATTTGCTAAATAAATTATTAACTGCTGATGATGTAGATCATTTTCTTGCTGGATTTCAAAAGAGAAACTATCCTGAATAATGGTCAAAATCATTAACCATAGGCTCAGACTCATTTAAAAGATTCAGTATTTTGGGAAATCAAAAGAACAAAAGTGTTTGGGAAGAAATTTACGGGAAATTTTAAAATAAAAAGTGAAATAATGAATGTAACAATTCCCACGAACAAAAATAAAAAAATTGTATTTCCACTGGGCCAAACCCCGGGGTTGGCGAGCAGGGGGCGGAGCCCCCTAGTATAATGTAAAATAAAAAAATGATGCTACATATAGTGACAAATTAAATCTGTTTTCTTTAAAAATTCAACCACAAACCAGAGTAACTTTAAAAAATAAAAAAAAATTATTAGACTTGACTAACTAGACTTGATTTTGATAGTTTTTATTGATAATGCTCTATGGGTGTAGTAATAATAATAATACTAATAGAATTATAGTGTTTGTCTACAGACCAAGGCCATATTCATTGTTCATGACTGAATTTAGCAACCTTCTGTCTGATTTGGCTATAAATTATGATCACGTAGTTCTGATAGGGATTTTAATGTACACATTGATGTGGAACTGACACTTTTTAGAAATGTTTTACTTATTTGTTAAATTCAGTAGGGTTTTGTCAGATTGTCAAAGGTCCAACTCAAATCATAACCATACATTAGATTTAATTATAACTTACAAAGTTGGGAAAATTTAAAATTTAAATATTACTCCTTTAAATGTAGTTATTTCCCATCACTTCTAATTACGTTTGATTTAGTTCTGCCCATGCCAGCACTCGAGATTAAAAAAAAGACAGTGCGACATCTAGGTTGTAATTCTGCTTCAAAAATTTTTAGATACCTTGAGTAAGTCGAAGTGTGATTGTGGAAAACCATTTAATCAGTTAACATCAAATGTAAACGTGGAAAACAATTTAGATCAGCTAATATCACACTATAGGGGTGACCTTGAGAGATGCTCTGGACATAGTGGCTCCCTAAAAAAAAAAGTGATCAAAGCACACAGAAACTCTCCCTGGTTTAATGAAAATACTGAGCCTTAGAGGTCGAAACTGGGCCAGATGGAGAACAACAAAGCTACATGTCTTTTAAAAATTTCATGGACAGAGAGTATATAAATATAAAAAAGGGCCCCTTTAAAGGGCCCGAATACTATTCTACATTTAGATAGCAAAAAAAAACCTAGGGTACTTTTTTTTTGAGCAGTCTAAATTAAAAATGGAACTCGATCAACAGTAAAATACCATCAGAATTTGGGAGTACAGACTTTATGAACTTCTTCAATGAGAAAAATTAAAATATAAAGATCCCAGATCCTGCATCACAGTACAAACCAAATACTAGTTAAGTAGACTTGTTTGCACAAAATTTTTCCAATTCAAAAAGGGGAAATTTTTAAAAAAAAATTTTTTAATCCTTAAAAAATAAAAAGGG